>NC_073339.2:25192500-25462500 GCF_027580225.2 Misgurnus anguillicaudatus
ACTGGGAAGGCATAGATTACCCCATCAAATATTCTCCGTAGAAGTTTAGTTGATTAAATGGTTTAAAAGTTATTCCTGTTGACAAATGTATTTTCTTTTGAACAAAGATAAATATCAAAATTCTGTTTGGTCATTTCTATGTGGCTCGGTCCAAAGATAATCTGAGCCAAATTGTGTAACAATTCAACAAACACTGCAAAAGTAGTAGCACAAAAAACTGAATACTGTACTTTTCAAAATGGCCGCTACTGCATTTTTGAACTGGTGATGATGCTTGGCCACCAAATTACTGCAAGCCGTGCAGAACATGGAAAACAGACTGGTTGAGAATAATAGGTGAGAATAAACTCAAAACAAATATTAATAGAAAAACATAACACATGCATCAAATGGGATTTGAACCCTCAACCTCTGAGTTTTGATGCATGCGATTTAATAGACTGAGCTACAAAGGCAATGTAGCTAGCCAAGGTTTTCAGAGCTGCAAGCATTCAAGTGGAGGAAGGAATTATATAGTAATTATATAGAATAATAGTTATCCCAATTTAAAACAAAATTCAAAATAGTGGACAGGCGGTTTGGTCATTTCCGGCATAATATATATCGACAGATTGGTCATGAGCCAAGGAACCCATAGACACTAAGATCATAATTTTCTATCAAACATTTCAATAGTTATGGGCAAAAATAGCCATTTTTCATATCTCATGACCCATAGGTGGCGCTGTCCTCAAATTTGGCATGGTACCCCAGTTCATGGTCCTTATGAAGGGTACCAAGTTTCATTTCAATTGATCAAAGAATGACCGAGATAATGACTCGGAACGAATTTTGGGTCGACATCGATAAATGTACGCAATTATTACTTTTGAACAAAGATAAAAATCAAAATTATGTTCGATCATTTCTATGTGGCTCGGTCCAAAGATAATCTGAGCCAAATTGTGTAACAATTCAACAAAAACTGCAAAAGTAGTAGCAAAAAAACGGAATACTGTACTTTTCAAAATGGCCGCTACTGCATTTTTGAACTGGTGATGATGCTTGGCCACCAAATTACTGCAAGCCGTGCAGAACATGGAAAACAGACTGGTTGAGAATAATAGGTGAGAATAAACTCAAAACAAATATTAATAGAAAAACATAACACATGCATCAGACGGGATTCGAACCTTCAACCTCTGAGTTTTGATGCATGCGTTTAGTAGACTGAGCTACACAGGCAGTGTAGCTGGCCAAGGTTTTCAGAGCTGCAAGCATTCAAATGGCCCAATCAAGGAAGGTGCAGACATGACATTGCAGAGCAGAAATAACAAAATTACAATTTATATGAGAATCAGATAGTTTAAGTGAGAAGAGTTAAAGTTTAATTCAAGAAAAACATGGTGTATAGGAATGCACAACATGTTATAATACAGTCATAATAATTTAATATGACAAAGAGACAATGTCACAGGGACAGTCAACTTTGGACAGGTATTTCTCGGGAATGGCAGAGAATATCAAAAATGTGTTTGGTCATTTCTGTGCGGATTGCTCCAAAGTTTTTGTGAGCAGAGCCTGGCATAAATTAGACTTAATTTGCAAAAGTAGTAGCGAAAAAACTACTTCACATATGCTATGAAATAAGATATGAACAGAATCTTGAAAACTGACAAATGAGTTATCGTTGCAATCGACATAAACCAGTGAATAAAAATTCACAAAGAAAATGAATATCAGACAAAGTTTTCAGAAGTTATGGGGCTGTTTTATATAGTTTATGAACCCTAGGTGGCGCTGTCTTCAGATTTCCCAGGTACCTTCAGGACATCATACCGATGCTTCCTACCGATTTTTGTGCCGATACATTATATAGAATAGTAGTTATCCCAATTCAAAACAAAATTCAAAATAGTGGACAGGCAGTTTGGTCATTTCCGGCATAATATATATCGACAGATTGGTCATGAGCCAAGGAATCCATAGACACCAAGATCATAATTTTCTATCAAACATTTCAATAGTTATGGGCAAAAAAAGCCATTTTTCATATCTCATGACCCATAGGTGGCGCTGTCCTCAAATTTGGCATGGTACCCCAGTTCATGGTCCTTATGAAGGGTACCAAGTTTCATTTTAATTGATCAAAGAATGACCGAGATAATGACTCAGAACGAATTTTGGGTCGACATCGATAAATGTACACATTTATTACTTTTGAACAAAGATAAAAATCAAAATTCTGTTCAGTCATTTCTCTGCGGCTCGGTTCAAAGATTATCTGTGCCAAATTGCGTAACAATGCATCGAACGCTGCAAAAGTAGTAGCGAAAAAACAAAATACTGTACTTTTCAAAATGGCCGCTACTGTAATGGGTGGAGTCTTAATGTAAGGTGGTCATTGTAATGAGCGTGAGGAGAGGAATCAGGTGTACTAGGTAGAGTTTTTGTTGATCAAATGATTCTGCAGTTATAACCATTTGAATATTGAATTTTTGAAGTGTTGGTGGCGCTATAGAGTTAATGCTAGAGACCCCATAGTTGGTCACATGACTATTTAGGACCACCACTACAAGTGAGCCAAATTTGTTTCATTTTCCTATGTACGGTTCATAGGGCTGCCATAGACTCCCATTGGGGAAGAAGAAATATAATAATAAATATAGCTGCAAGCAGCAACTCGGGGCCAAGCACCTTCAGCGCAATAATGAGCACCCAAAGCAAGCACAGCAAGCACACAAAACACAGCAAGCTCACAAAGCACAGCAAGCACACAAATCACAGCAGGCACACAAATCACAGCAGGCACACAAAGCACAGCAAGCTCACAAAGCACAGCAAGCTCACAAAGCACAACCAGCACACAAAGCACAGCAAGTACACAAAGCACAGCAAGCACACAAAGCACAGCAAGAACACAAAGCACAGCAATTACACAAATCACAGCAGGCACACAAAGCACAGCAAGCTCACAAAGCACAGCAAGCGCACAAAGCACAGCAAGCGCACAAAGCACAGCAATCACACAAAGCACAGCAAGCACACAAAACACAGCAAGCACACAAAGCACAGCAAGCACACAAAGCACAGCAAGAACCAGCACAATGCAGAGCAACAACAGCAAACATGGAAAAATAGAACACATGTGAACTACAGACAGGTTGAGAAGAATTGATGAGGAAGAACAAAACGTCATGACTCAGGTGGGATTCGAACCCAGGAACTCAGAATCTCAATGCATGTGGTTTTACTAGATGCGCCACTCAGTTGACACAGTTCATGAGGCAGCAGACAAGAGATTAGAGAGCTGAAAGGATTAACATATGTCAATCACCAAAGATGCAGGAAAGACACAGCAGAAGCCCCACAATGCAGAGCAACAACAGCAAACATGGAAAAATAGAACACATGTGAACTACAGACAGGTTGAGAAGAATTGATGAGGAAGAACAAAACGTCATGACTCAGGTGGGATTCAAACCCAGGAACTCAGAATCTCAATGCATGTGGTTTAACTAGATGCGCCACTCAGTTGACACAGTTCATGAGGCAGCAGAAAAAGATTAGATATCTGCAAGGATTGACATATGTCAATCACCAAAGATGCAGAATTGACACAGCAGAAGTAGAAATAACATAAATACAATGTACATGAGTTCAAGTGAAATTGAAGACAAGCAGATCATTATGTATAGTAATGCTATACAATGTAATATACAGTCATATTTATTTACTATGGCAAATAGACAACGTCACAGGCACGGTCAACTTTGGAGTGGTATTTCTAAGAAAGAGAACAGAATATCAAAAATCTGTTCAGTCATTTCTGTACGGATTGCTCCAAACATTATACGAGCAGAACCTGGCAAAAAATAAACAAAATTTGTAAAAGGAGTAGCGGAAAAATCATCTACCAAATGCTTTACAATAATACATGAACAGAATTTTGGAAAATGACAAATGAGGTATCGTTGCAACCGGCATAAACCAGTGAATACAATTTCAGAAAGAAATTCATATCAGACAAAGTATTCCGAAGTTATAAGCAGTTCCATAAGAACTGTTATAGTTTATTACCCCTAGGTGGCGCTGTACTCTGACTTCCCAGGTACCTTCAGGACATCATGTCAAAGCTCCTTACCACTTTTTGCACGGATATGTGCAATAGTTCAAAAAATATAACAATTCATGTGAAATTTCAAAATGGCGGACAGGCGGTTTGGTCAAACCCGGCATAATACACATCGACAGATGCGGCATGAGCCAAGCAATCCATAGACATCAAGATCATAATTTTCTGACAAACAGTTCAGAAGTTATGGGCAAAAATAGCCTATTTTCATATCTCATGACCCATAGGTGGCGCTGTCACCAAATTTGATATGGACCCCCAGTTCATGGTCAACACGAAGTGTACCAAATTTCATTTCAATTGATCAAAGAATGACCGAGGTACAGCTTCAGAACCATTATTGCATCAACCTCGTTAAGTTCACGCATTTATTACTTTTGCATAAAGATAAATATCAAAATTCTGTTTGGTCATTTCTATGCAGCTCACTACAAAGATCATCTGTGACAAACTTCATAACAATTGAACCAAATTTGAATGAGGAATAGCGAAAAAACAAACAACTGTACATTTCAAAATGGCCACTACTGTAATGGGAGGAGTCTTACTGTAAGTTATTAAAATCAATTAATGTGAGAAGGGCAATCACGTGTACTAAGTAGAATTTTCATAGTTCAAATGTATCATTAGTTATAACAGTTCGAACATTGAATTTTTGATCTGCTGGTGGCGCTATAGAGTTACTGCTAGAGACCCCATTATTGGTCACATGACTATTTAGGACCACCACTACAATTGTGCCAAATTTCATCATTCTACTACTTATGGTTCATAGGGCTGCCATAGACTCCCATTGGACAAGAGTAAGAATAATAATAATAATAATACTAACAATAGCAATAGGTGTCTCAGCACCTTCGGTGCTTGACCCCTAAATATAGCTGCAAGCAGCAACACGGGGTCAAGCACCTTCGGCGCAATGCACACAAAGCACAGCAAGCACACAAAGCACAGCAAGCTCACAATGCACAGCAAGCACACAAAGCACAGCAGGCACACAAAGCACAGCAAGCACACAAAGCACAGCAATTACACAAATCACAGCATGCACACAAAGCACAGCAAGCTCACAAAGCACAGCAAGCACACAAAGCACAGCAAGCACACAAAGCATAGCAAGCTCACAAAGCACAGCAAGCACACAAAGCACAGCAAGCTCACAAAGCACAGCAAGCTCACAAAGCACAGCAAGAACCACCATAATGCAGAGCAACAACAGCAAACATGGAAAAATAGAACACATGTGAACTACAGACAGGTTGAGAAGAATTGATGAGGAAGAACAAAACGTCATGACTCAGGTGGGATTTGAACCCAGGAACTCAGAATCTCAATGCATATGATTAACTAGTTGCACCACTCAGTTGACACAGTTCATTGGGCAGCAGAAAAGAGATAACAGTATAATATCAATAAGAATTGTTATAGTTTATAACCCATAGGTGGCGCTGTACTCTGACTTCCCAGGTAACTTCAGGACATCATGTCAAAGTTTCTTACCAATTTTTGCGCGGATATCTCGAATAGTTCAAAAAATATAACAATTTATGTGAAATTTCAAAATGGCGGACAGGCGGTTTGGTCAAACCCGGCATAATACATATCGACAGATGCGGCATGAGGTAAGCAATCCATAGACATCAAGATCATAATTTTCTGACAAACAGTTCAGAAGTTATGGGCAAAAATAGCCTATTTTCCTATCTCATTACCCATAGGTGGCGCTGTCACCAAATTTGGCATGAACCCCAAGTTCATGGTCCACATGAAGTGTACCAAATTTCATTTCAATTGATTAAAGAATGACCAAGCTACAGCTTCAGAACCATTTTTGCGTCAACCTCGTTAAGTTTGCGCATTTATTACTTTTGAACAAAGATGAATATCAAAATTCTGTTCAGTCATTTCTATGCGGCTCACTCCAAAGATCACCTGTGCCAAATCTCATAAGAATTGAACCACATTTGAAGGAGGAGTAGCGAAAAAACAAAATACTGTACATTTCAAAATGGCCGTTACTGTAATGGGTGGAGTCTTACTGTAAAGTATCAAATTCAATAAGCGGGATGAGAGCAATCACGTGTACTAAGTAGAATTTTCATAGATCAAATGGTTCACTATTTATAACAGTTTGAACATTGATTTTTTGCACTGCTGGTGGCGCTATAGAGTTATTGCTAGAGACCCCATTTTTGGTCACATGACTATTTATGACCACCTCTACAACTGTGCCAAATTTCATCATTTTCCTATGTACGGTTCATAGGGCTGCCATAGACTCCCATGGGACGATAATAATAATAAATATAGCTGCAAGCAGCGATACGGGGCCAAGCACAATCAGCGCAATGAGCTGCCAAAGCACAGCAAGAAAGATACAACTTATCAATCACTCAGGGCGCATTGAGCACCCAAGGTGCATCAAGAACACAAGGCTCAGCAAAGAACCCAAAGCGTAGCAATGACAGAGCAGAACCACCGCAGTGCAGAGCAGCAACAGAAAACATGGCAAAAATAGAACATATGTGAACTACAGACAGGTCAAAAAGAATAGGTGAGAAAGAACAAAACTATAATAGAAGAAATTAACACCTGGCTCAGGTTGGATTCGAACCCATGAACTCATGATCTCTTTGCATGCGACTTAACAGATGCGCCACACAGTAGACACAGCTCAAGGAGCAGCAGAAAAGAGGTTACATGCCATACAAAGAATTCAGAAGTTATAAGCAGTTCTATAAGAACTGTTATAGTTTATACCCCTAGGTGGCGCTGTTCTCTGATTTCCTCAGGACGTCATGCCGAAGCTCCCTACCGATTTTTGCGCCGATATATCCAATACTTCAAAAGTTATAGCAATTTATCACAGATTTCAAAATGGCGGACAGGCGGTTCGGTCAATCCCGGCATAATACATATCGGCAGATGCGGCATGAGCCAAGGAATCCGTAGACACCAAGATCATAATTTTCTGACAAACGATTCAGAAGTTATGCGCAAAAATAGCCTTTTTTCCTATCTCATGACCCATAGGTGGCGCTGTCACCAAATTTGGCATGGACCCCCATTTCATGGTCGACATGAAGCGTACCAAATTTCATCTCGATTGATCAAAGAATGACCGAGATACAGCCTCAGAACCAATTTTGCGTCAATCTCGTTAAGTTCGCGCATTAATTACTTTTGAATAAAGAAAAATATCAAAATTCTGTTCAGTCATTTCTATGCGGCTCACTCCAAAGATCACATGTGCCAAATCTCATAAGAATTGAACCAAATTTGAAGGAGGAGTAGCGAAAAAACGAAATACTGTACATTTCAAAATGGCCGATACTGTAATGGGAGGAGTCTTACTGTAAAATATTAAAAACATTAAGCATGAGGAGAGCAATCATGTGTACTAAGTAGAATTCTCATAGATCTAATGGATCACCAGTTATAACCATTTGAACATTGAATTTTTGAGATGATGGTGGCGCTATAGAGTTACTGCTAGAGACCCCATTTTTGGCCAAATGACTATTTATGACCACCACTACAACTGTGCCAAATTTCATCATTTTCCTATATACGGTTCATAGGGCTGCCATAGACTCCCATTGGGGAAGATTAAGATTAAGATTAAGAAGAATAATAATACTAACAGAAACAATAGGTGCCACAGCACCATAGGTGCTTGGCCCCTAAATATAGCTGCAAGCAGCGATACGGGGCCAAGCACCATCAGCGCAATGAGCACCCAAAGCACAGCAAGCAAGATACAATGTATCAATCACCCAGGGCGCATTGAGCACCCAAGGTGCATCAAGAACACAAGGCACCGCAAAGAACCCAAAGCGTAGCAATGACAGAGCAGAACCACCACAGTGCAGAGCAGCAACAGAAAACATAGCAAAAATAGAACATATGTGAACTACAGACAGGTAAAGAAGAATAGGTGAGAAAGAACAAAACTTTAATAGAAGAAATTAGCACCTGCGTCAGACGGGATACAAACCCATGAACTCAGGATCTCTATGCATACGACTTAACAGATGCGCCACTCGGTAGACACAGCTCAAGTGGCAGCAGAAAAAAGCTGACATGCCATACAAAGAATTCAGAAGTAATAAGCATTTCCATAAGAACTGCTATAGTTTATAACCCATAGGTGGCGCTGTACTGTGATTTCCCAGGTACCCTCAGGACATCTTGCCGAAGCTCCCTATCGATTTTTTTGCCAATATATCCGATACTTCAAAAGTTATAGCAATTTAACACAAATTTCAAAATGGCGGACAGGCGGTTCGGTCAAACCCGGCATAATACATATCGACAGATGCGGCATGAGCCAAGGAATACGTAGACACCAAGATCATAATTTTCTGACAAACGGTTTTAGAAGTTATGCACAAAAATAGCCCTTTTTCCTATCTCATGACCCATAGGTGGCGCTGTCACCAAATTTGGCATGGACCCCCATTTCATAGTCGACATGAAGTGTACCAAATTTCATCTCGATTGATCAAAGAATGACCGAGATACAGCTTCAGAACCAATTTTGCAATAATCTCGTTAAGTTCATGCATTAATTACTTTTGAATAAAGAAAAATATCAAAATTCTGTTAGGTCATTTCTATGCGGCTCACTCCAAAGATCACCTGTGCCAAATCTCATAAGAATTTAAACAAATTTGAAAGAGGAGTAGCGAAAAAACGAAATACTGTACATTTCAAAATGGCCGATACTGTAATGGGAGGAGTCTTACTGTAAAGTATCAAATTCAATAAGCGGGATGAGAGCAATCACGTGTACGAAGTAGAATTTTCATAGATCTAATGGATCACCAGTTATAACCATTTGAACATTGAATTTTTGAGCTAATGGTGGCGCTATAGAGTTATTGCTAGAGACCCCATTTTTGGCCACATGACTATGTATGACCACCACTACAATTGTGCCAAATTTCATCATTTTCCTACATACGGTTCATAGGGCTGCCATAGACTCCCATTGGGGAAGAAGAAAAATTTACTAACAGAAACAATGACCAATATAGCTGCAAGCAGCGATACGGGGCCAAGCACAATCAGCGCAATGAGCTCCCAAAGCACAGCAAGAAAGATACAACTTATCAATCACTCAGGGCGCATTGAGCACCCAAGGTGCATCAAGAACACAAGGCTCAGCAAAGAACCCAAAGCGTAGCAATGACAGAGCAGAACCACCGCAGTGCAGAGCAGCAACAGAAAACATGGCAAAAATAGAAGATATGTGAACTACAGACAGGTCAAAAAGAATAGGTGAGAAAGAACAAAACTATAATAGAAGAAATTAACACCTGGCTCAGGTGGGATTTGAACCCATGAACTCAGGATCTCTATGCAAACAACTTAACAGATGCGCCACTCAGTAGACACAGCTCAAAGGGCAGCAGAAAAGAGCTTACATGCCATACAAAGAATTCAGAAGTTATAAGCAGTTCTATAAGAACTGTTATAGTTTATACCCCTAGGTGGCGCTGTTCTCTGATTTCCTCAGGACGTCATGCCGAAGCTCCCTACCGATTTTTGCGCCGATATATCCGATACTTCAAAAGTTATAGCAATTTATCACAGATTTCAAAATGGCGGACAGGCGGTTCGGTCAATCCCGGCATAATACATATCGGCAGATGCGGCATGAGCCAAGGAATCCGTAGACACCAAGATCATAATTTTCTGACAAACGATTCAGAAGTTATGCGCAAAAATAGCCTTTTTTCCTATCTCATGACCCATAGGTGGCGCTGTCACCAAATTTGGCATGGACCCCCATTTCATGGTCGACATGAAGCGTACCAAATTTCATCTCGATTGATCAAAGAATGACCAAGATACAGCCTCAGAACCAATTTTGCGTCAATCTAGTTAAGTTCGCGCATTAATTACTTTTGAATAAAGTAAAATATCAAAATTCTGTTCAGTCATTTCTATGCGGCTCACTCAAAAGATCACATGTGCCAAATCTCATAAGAATTGAACCAAATTTGAAGGAGGAGTAGCGAAAAAACGAAATACTGTACATTTCAAAATGGCCGATACTGTAATGGGTGGAGTCTTACTGTAAGGTATTAAAAACAATAAGCATGAGGAGAGCAATCACGTGTACTAAGTAGAATTTTCATAGAGCAAATGGATCACGAGTTATAATCATTTGAACATTGAATTTTTGAGATGATGGTGGCGCTATAGAGTTACTGCTAGAGACCCCATTTTTGGCCAAATGACTATTTATGACCACCACTACAACTGTGCCAAATTTCATCATTTTCCTATATACGGTTCATAGGGCTGCCATAGACTCCCATTGGGGAAGATTAAGATTAAGATTAAGAAGAATAATAATACTAACAGAAACAATAGGTGCCACAGCACCATAGGTGCTTGGCCCCTAATAATAATAATACTAACAAAAACAATAGGTGTCTCAGCACCTTCGGTGCTTGACCCCTAAATATAGCTGCAAGCAGCGATTCGGGGCCAAGCACCTTTAGCGCAATGAGCATCCAAAGCACAAAAAGCAACATAGAAGGTATCAATAACCCAATGCGCATTGACCACCCAAGGTGCATCAAGAACACAAGGCGCAGCAAGTACCCAAAGCGTAGCAATCACACAGCAGAACCACCGCAGTGCAGAGCAGCAACAGAAAATATGACAAAAATAGAATTATGTGAACTACAGAAGGGTTGAGAAGAATAGGTGAGAAAGAACAAAACTTTAATAGAACAAATTAACACTTGCCTCAAGCGGGTTTCGAACCCATGAACTAAGCATCTCTTTCCATGTGACTAACACGATACGCCATTCAGTTAACACGGCTCATGAAGCAGCAGAATAGAGTGTACAGAGATGAAAGCATTGACATATGCCAATCACCACAGATGCAGAAATGACACAGCAGAGCAGATATAACTGAAAAATAATGTATATAAGAATCAACAAGCTCAAGTGAGGTTGTAGACAAGAAGAACATTCTGTACAGAAACGCTATGAAATGTAATATACAGTAATTAACTATGACAAATAGACAACATCACAAGCACGGTCAACTTTGGAGCAATATTTCTAAGAAAGAGAACAGAATATAAAAAATCTGTTCGGTCATTTCTGTGCAGATTGCTCCAAACATTATACGAGCAGAACCTGGCATAAAATAAACAAAATTTGTAAAAGGAGTAGCGAAAAGATAATTTACCATATGCCTTACAATAACACATTAACAGAATGTTGGAAAATGATAAACGAGGTATCGTTGCGATCGGCATAAACCAGTGAAACTAATTTCACAAAGAATATATATATCAGACGAACGATTCAGAAGTTATGTGCAAAAATAGCCTTTTTTCATATCTCATGACCCATAGGTGGCGCTGTCACCAAATTTGGCATGGACCCCCAGTTCATGGTCGACATGAAGTGTACCAAATTTAATTTCGATTGATCAAAGAATGACCAAGATACAGCTTCAGAAACAATTTTGCGTCAACCTCGTTAAGTTCACACATTAATTACTTTTGAATAAAGAAAAAAATCAAAATTCCGTTCGGTCATTTCTATGCGGCTCACTCCAAAGATCACCTGTGCCAAATTTCATAACATTTGAACCAAATTTGAAGGAGGAGTAGCGAAAAAACAAAATACTGTACATTTCAAAATTGCCGCTACTGCAGTGGTCTCAAACTCCCGGCCCGCGGGCCATTTGCGGCCCGCCCTCCCCCTCTCTGCGGCCCGCGTCACCCTTCAACAATATAACGTAATCTGGCCCGCAGAAAGATTTTTATTTAAATTCGTTTTTTTTATTTAAACGTTTAAGGGTCCGGTCACATGTCGCGTCTAACAACGCGAGTTAAAACGAGTCGAGGCGTTTCTTAAAGTATGTTTACTTTTCAAAGTGCTTGCTTGGGAGCGGAGGTTGCGCAGCGTGGGGTCGCGTCACCCGTTGCTACGCAGCCACGAGCGCGCGCTCCTTGATGGCGAGGGTAACGGAATGCGTGATCGGATTTTAATTTCTCTCGCGTCAATCATATCATTGTCACAATGCGATCAGTTCGTCTGATCGCGACTTTGTAGTGTTTTTCCAGAGAAGATTTGTTACTTCCGGGTGGATACTCTGTTAAGAGCTGCTGTGGGGTTATTACCGTAGTTCACATCAAGTCACAGCTTCTAATGGAGACACCGCAGTGGGAGATGTAGTGCAACAGTTTAATATTAAACTACGGATGAGAAAATGACCCATCAAAGTGCCCAGGTTAGGAAAAGAGGAAAGATGAGGAGAAATTACAGAGGATACAAGTATGTACACTTCTATATGAAATATATATGAAGTATAATACATTATTATCTTGCTTGCTTATACATAGAGCAGTATTATTTATTTTTACTGTCCAACTAGCTTATGTAACATTGACTACCCATCCAAATGTTTTTAGGATCACTTTCACTTATTAATATTTTTCTAAATATAATAGCAAATTCATTAAAACGGTGGAATAACAAAAAGAAACATAATAAAGTCAATACTATGACTGAAAACAGTCAAAAATAAATAAAAACAGAAACACTTACTGTTGGTACATTTTTTATAATAGTTTATAAATGTATAGGAATTAAATTTGTAAGTTTTAATAGGCCTTAGTTAATAATTCAAAGCCTAATAAGGTTAAAAAAATATTTACTTACTTTGATAAAATAATGTATATTAAAAAATAAAAAACACTGTTTATATATTTTCAAGTATTATTATAGGCTACATTAAAAAATATTTTTAAAAAAAATATTGTACTTTTTTGAACGTTAAAATAGCTCTGCGGCCCTCTGATGAAATGTCAGTCTCAGAAATGGCCCCAAGCCAGTTTGAGTTTGAGACCCCTGCGCTACTGTAATGGGAGGAGTCTTACTGTAAAGTATCAAATTCAATAAGCGGGATGAGAGCAATCACGTGTACTAAGTAGAATTTTCATAGATCTAATGGGTCACAAGTTATAACTATTTGAACATTGAATATTTGAGCTGATGGTGGCGCTATAGAGTTACTGCTAGAGACTCCATTTTTGGCCACATGAATATTTATGACCAACATTACAACTGTGCAAAATTTCATCATTTTCTTACATTCGGTTCATAGGGCTGCCATGGACTTCCATTGGGGAAGAAAAATTTACTAACAGAAACAATGACCAATATAGCTGCAAGCAGCAACACGGGGTCAAGCACCTTCGGCGCAATGCACACACAGCACAGCAAGCACACAAAGCACAGCAAGCTCACAATGCACAGCAAGCACACAAAGCACAGCAATTACACAAATCACAGCAGGCACACAAAGCACAGCAAGCTCACAAAGCACAGCAAGCACACAAAGCACCGCAAGCACACAAAAGCACAACAAGCACACAAAGCATAGCAAGATCACAAAGCACAGCAATTACACAAATCACAGCCGGCACACAAAGCACAGCAAGCTCACAAAGCACAGCAAGCACACAAAGCACAGCAAGCACACAAAGCACAGCAATCACAGCAATTACACAAATCACAGCAGGCACACAAAGCACAGCAAGCTCACAAAGCACAGCAAGCACACAAAGCATAGCAAGCTCACAAAGCACAGCAAGCACACAAAGCACAGCAAGCTCACAAAGCACAGCAAGAACCACCATAATGCAGAGCAACAACAGCAAACATGGAAAAATAGAACACATGTGAACTACAGACAGGTTGAGAAGAATTGATGAGGAAGAACAAAACGTCATGACTCAGGTGGGATTTGAACCCAGGAACTCAGAATCTCAATGCATATGATTAACTAGATGCGCCACTCGGTTGACACAGTTCATGGAGCAGCAGACAAGAGATTAGAGAGCTGAAAGGATTAACATGTCAATCACCAAAGATGCAGAATTGACACAGCAGAAGTAGAAATAACAGAAATACAATGTACATGAGTTCAAGTGAAATTGAAGACAAGCAGACCATTATGTATAGTGATGCTATACAATGTAATATACAGTCACATTAATTTATTACTATGACAAATAGACAACGTCACAGGCACGGTAAACTTTAGAGTGGTATTTCTAAGAAAGAGAACAGAATATCAAAAATCTGTTCGGTCACATCTGTGCGGATTGCTCAAAACATTATACGAGCAGAACCTGACATAAAATACACAAAATTTGTAAAAGGAGTAGCGAAAAAATCATTTACCATATGCCTTACAATAACACCTGAACATAATGTTGGAAAATGACAAACAAGGTATCGTTGCGATCAGCATAAAACAGTGAATACAATTTCACAAAGAAAATGTATATCAGACAATGTATTCAGAAGTTATAAGCAGTTCAATAAGAACTGTTATAGTTTATAACCCCTAGGTGGCGCTGTACTCTGACTTCCCAGGTACCTTCAGGATATCATGTCGAAGGTCCTTACCATTTTTTGCGTGGATATGTCCAATAGTTCAAAAAATATAACAATTTATTTGAAATTTCAAAATGGCGGACAGGCGGTTTGGTCAAACACGGCATAATTCACATCGACAGATGCGGCATGAAGTGAGCAATCCATAGACATCAAGATCATAATTTTCTGACAAACAGTTCAGAAGTTATGGGCAAAAATAGCCTATTTTATTATCTCATGACCCATAGGTGGCGCTGTCACCAAATTTGGCATGGACCCCAAGTTCATGGTCCACATGAAGTGTACCAAATTTCATTGCAATTGATCAAAGAATGACTGAGCTACAGCTTCAGAACCATTTTTGCGTCAACCTCGTTAAGTTTGCGCATTTATTACTTTTGAACAAAGATAAAAATCAAAATTCTGTTCGGTCATTTCTATGCGGCTCACTCCAAAGATCATCTGTGCCAAATCTCATAAGAATTGAACCACATTTGAAGGAGGAGTAGCGAAAAAACGAAATACTGTACATTTCAAAATGGCCGCTACTGTAATGGGTGGAGTCTTACTGTAAAGTATCAAATTCAATAAGCGGGATGAGAGCAATCACGTGTACTAAGTAGAATTTTCATAGATCAAATAGTTCACCAATTATAACAGTTTGAACATTGAATTTTTGGACTACTGGTGGCGCTATAGAGTTACTGCTAAAGACCCCATTTTTGGTCACATGACTATTTATGACCATCTCTACAACTGTGCCAGATTTCATCATTTTTCTATGTACGGTTCATAGGGCTGCCATAGACTCCCATTGGGGAAAAATAATAATAATAATAATAATAATAATAATAATACTAACAAAAACAATAGGTGTCTCAGCACCTTCGGTGCTTGACCCCTAAATATAGCTGCAAGCAGCGATACGGGGCCAAGCACCATCAGCGCAATGAGCACCCAAAGCACAGCAAGAAACATACAACGTATCAATCACCCAGGGCGCATTGAGCACCCAAGGTGCATTAAGAACACAAGGCTCAGCAAAGAACCCAAAGCGTAGCAATGACAGAGCAGTACCACCGCAGTGCAGAGCAGCAACAGAAAACATGGCAAAAATAGAACATATGTGAAACAACAGACAGGCCAAGAAGAATAGGTGGGAAAGAACAAAACTTTAATAGAAGAAACTAACATCTGTCTCAGGCGGGATTCGAACCCATGAACTCAGGATCTCAATGCATACGACTTAACAGATGCGCCACTCAGTAGACACAGCTCAAGGGGCAGCAGAAAAGAGCTTACATGCCATAAAAAGAATTCAGAAGTTATAAGCAGTTCTATAAGAACTGTTATAGTTTATAAACCATAGGTGGCGCTGTTCTCTGATTTCTTCAGGACGTCATGCCGAAGCTCCCTACCGATTTTTGCGCCGATATATCCGATACTTCAAAAGTTATAGCAATTTATCACAGATTTCAAAATGGCGGACAGGCGGTTCGGTCAATCCCGGCATAATACATATCGGCAGATGCGGCATGAGCCAAGGAATCCGAAGACACCAAGATCATAATTTTCTGACAAACGATTCAGAAGTTATGCGCAAAAATAGCCTTTTTTCCTATCTCATGACCCATAGGTGGCGCTGTCACCAAATTTGGCATGGACCCCCATTTCATGGTCGACATGAAGCGTACCAAATTTCATCTCGATTGATCAAAGAATGACCGAGATACAGCTTCAGAACCAATTTTGCGTCAATCTCGTTAAGTTCACGCATTAATTACTCTTGAATAAAGACAAATATCAAAATTCTGTTCAGTCATTTCTATGCGGCTCACTCCAAAGATCACATGTGCCAAATCTCATAAGAATTGAACCAAATTTGAAGGAGGAGTAGCGAAAAAACGAAATACTGTACATTTCAAAATGGACGATACTGTAATGGGAGGAGTCTTACTGTAAAGTATCAAATTCAATAAGCGGGATGAGAGCAATCACGTGTACTAAGTAGAATTCTCATAGATCTAATGGATCACGAGTTATAACCATTTGAATATTGAATTTTTGAGATGATGGTGGCGCTATAGAGTTACTGCTAGAGACCCCATTTTTGGCCAAATGACTATTTATGACCACCACTACAACTGTGCCAAATTTCATCATTTTCCTACATACGGTTCATAGGGCTGCCATAGACTCCCATTGGGGAAGCGGAAAAATAATAATAATAAATATAGCTGCAAGCAGCGATACGGGGCCAAGCACCATCAGCGCAATGAGCACCCGAAGCACAGCAAGAAACATACAACGTATCAATCACCCAGGGCGCATTGAGCACCCAAGGTGCATCAAGAACACAAGGCGCCGCAAAGAACCCAAAGCGTAGCAATGACAGAGCAGAACCACCGCAGTGCAGAGCAGCAACAGAAAACATGGCAAAAATAGAACATATGTGAACTACAGACAGGTCAAGAAGAATAGGTGGGAAAGAACAAAACTTTAATAGAAGAAATTTACATCTGCCTCAGGCGGGATTTGAACCCATGAACTCAGGATCTCTATGCAAATGACTTAACAGATGCGCCACTCAGTAGACACAGCTCAAGGGGCAGCAGAAAAGAGCTTACATGCCATACAAAGAATTCAGAAGTTATAAGCAGTTCTATAAGAACTGTTATAGTTTATACCCCTAGGAGGCGCTGTTCTCTGATTTCCTCAGGACGTCATGCTGAAGCTCCCTACCGATTTTTGCGCCGATATATCCGATACTTCAAAAGTTATAGCAATTTATCACAGATTTCAAAATGGCGGACAGGCGGTTCGGTCAATCCCGGCATAATACATATCGGCAGATGCGGCATGAGCCAAGGAATCCGTAGACACCAAGATCATAATTTTCTGACAAACGATTCAGAAGTTATGCGCAAAAATAGCCTTTTTTCCTATCTCATGACCCATAGGTGGCGCTGTCACCAAATTTGGCATGGACCCCCATTTCATGGTCGACATGAAGCGTACCAAATTTCATCTCGATTGATCAAAGAATGACCGAGATACAGCCTCAGAACCAATTTTGCGTCAATCTCGTTAAGTTCGCGCATTAATTACTTTTGAATAAAGAAAAATATCAAAATTCTGTTCAGTCATTTCTATGCGGCTCACTCCAAAGATCACATGTGCCAAATCTCATAAGAATTGAACCAAATTTGAAGGAGGAGTAGCGAAAAAACGAAATACTGTACATTTCAAAATGGCCGATACTGTAATGGGTGGAGTCTTACTGTAAGGTATTAAAAACAATAAGCATGAGGAGAGCAATCACGTGTACTAAGTAGAATTTTCATAGAGCAAATGGATCACGAGTTATAACCATTTGAACATTGAATTTTTGAGATGATGGTGGCGCTATAGAGTTACTGCTAGAGACCCCATTTTTGGCCAAATGACTATTTATGACCACCACTACAACTGTGCCAAATTTCATCATTTTCCTATATACGGTTCATAGGGCTGCCATAGACTCCCATTGGGGAAGATTAAGAAGAAGAATAATAATAATACTAACAGAAACAATAGGTGCCACAGCACCATAGGTGCTTGGCCCCTAATAATAATAATACTAACAATTACAATAGGTGTCTCAGCACCTTCGGTGCTTGACCCCTAAAAATAGCTGCAAGCAGCAATTGCGGGGCCAAGCACCTTCAGCGCAATGAGCACCCAAAGCACAGCAAAAACCACACGACGCAGCAAATGTGCAAAGCGCAGAAAGCGCGCAATACAGAGGCCGAACCCGAAGCAAAGCAAATGCAGAGCAGAACCACTGCAGTGCGGAGCAACAACAGTAAAGATGGCAAAAATATAACACGTGTGGAAAACCAGACAGGTCGAGAAGAACGTGTTAAAGTGAACACAAAAGGAAATCTCAATAAGTGAAAGTAAGAGCTGGGATTCGAACCCATGACCTCAGTTTCCCAAAGCACAGCAGTTACTGCATGCGCCACTGAGTAAACGATTAAACCACTGAGTTGGTGTGTCCAAGCTAAAGAAAAGAGATTTAGAGCTGTAAACATTGATATCCAGCAATTACCAAAAGTGCAGAAATGACAACAGAGAGCACAAATAACTGAAATACAATGTATAGTATGAGATTCACAAAACTTAAGTGAGAAAAAAGTTAAGACAAAATATCACTGCACATGGGATTCGAACCCATGACCTCAGAATCTCATGGCATGTGGTTAACCAGATGCACAACTCAGTTAACACAGCTCAAAGGGCAGCAAAAAAACAGCTTAGTTGCTGCAAGGATTGACATGTGCCAATCAACAGAGATGCAGAACTGACAGTGCAGAGCAGAACTAACAGAAATACAATGTATATGAGAATCAAAAAGCTCAAGTGAGATTGAAGACAAGAAGATCATTCTGTATAGTAATGCTATACAATGTAATATACAGTCACATTAATTTACTATGACAAATGGACAATGTCACAGGCACGGTCAACTTTGGAGTGGTATTTCTAAGAAAGAGAATAGAATATCAAAAATCTGTTCGGTCATTTCTGTGTGGATTGCTCAAAACATGATAAGAGCAGTCGCTGGCATAATTTAAATATAATTTGTAAGAGGAGTAGCGAAAAAATCATCTACCATATGCTTTACAATAACACATCAACAGAATGTTGGAAAATGACAAACGAGGTATCGTTGCAATCGGCATAAACCAGTGAATACAATTTCACAAAGAAATTAATATCAGACAAAGTATTCCGAAGTTATAAGCAGTTCCATAAGAACTGTTATAGTTTATTACCCCTAGGTGGCGCCGTACTCTGACTTCCCAGGTACCTTCAGGACATCATGTCAAAGCTCCTTACCACTTTTTGCGCGGAGATGTCCAATAGTTCAAAAAATATAACAATTTATGTGAAATTTCAAAACGGCGGACAGGCGGTTTGGTCAAACCCGGCATAATACATATCGACAGATGCGGCATGATGTAAGCAATCCATAGACATCAAGATCATCATTTTCTGACAAACAGTTCAGAAGTTATGGGCAAAAATAGCCTATTTTCATATCTCATGACCCATAGGTGGCGCTGTCACCAAATTTGGCATGAACCCCAAGTTCATGGTCCACATGAAGTGTACCAAATTTCATTTCAATTGATCAAAGAATGACCGAGCTACAGCTTCAGAACCATTTTTGCGTCAACCTCGTTAAGTGTGCGCATTTATTAATTTTGAACAAAGATAAATATCAAAATTCTCTTCGGTCATTTCTGTGTGGCTCACTCCAAAGATCACCTGTGCCAAATTTCATAACAATTTAACCAAATTTGAAGGAGGAGCAGCGAATAAACGGAATACTGTACATTTCAAAATGGCCGCTACTGTAATGGGTGGAGTTTTACTGTAAGGTATTAAAAACAACAAGCATGAGGAGAGCAATCACGTGTACCAAGTAGAATTTTCATAGATCAAGCGGATCAGCAGTTATAACCATTTGAACATTGAATTTTTGCACTGCTGGTGGCGCTATAGAGTTAGTACTAGAGACCCCGTTTTTGGTCACATGACTTTTTAAGACCACCACTACAACTGTGCCAAATTTCATCATTTTCCTATGTACGGTTAATAGGGCTGCCATAGACGCCTATGGCTAAGAAGAAGAAGAAGCAGAATAATAATAATACTGACAATTCCAATAGGTGTCACAGCACCTTCGGTGCTTGACCCCTAATAAATATAGCTGCAAGCAGCAATTGCGGGGTCAAGCACCTTCAGCGCAATGAGGACCCAAAGCACAGCAAAAACCACATGACGCAGCAAATGCGCAAAGCGCAGAAAGCATGCAATACAGAGCCCGAACCCGAAGCAAAGCAAATGCAGAGCAGAACCACTGCAGTGCGGAGCAACAACAGAAAAGATGGCAAAAATCTTAACACGTGTGGAAAACCAGACAGGTCGAGAAGAAAGTTTTAAAGGGAACACAATAGGAAATCTCAATTAGTTATAGTTAGAGCTGGGATTCAAACCCATGACCTCAGGTTCCCAAAGCACGGCAGTATCCGCATTCGCCACTGAGTAAACAATTAAACCACTGAGTAAACAATTAAACCCCTGAGTTGGTGTGTCCAAGCTATAGAATACAGCTTTACAGCTATAAACATTGATATCCAGCAATTACCAAAAGTGTAGAAATGACAACAGAGAGCACAAATAACTGAAATACAATGTATAGTATGAGAATCACAAAACAAAATACCACTGCACATAGGATTCGAACCCATGACGTCAGAATCTCATGGCATGTGATTAACCAGATGCACAACTCAGTTAACACGGCTCAAGGGACAGCAAAAAAACAGCTTAGGTGCTTCAAGGATTGACATGTGCCAATCAACACAGATGCAGAACTGACAGTGCAGAGCAGAACTAACAGAAATACAATGTATATGAGAATCAAAAAGCTCAAATGAGATTGAAGACAAGAACATCATTCTGTATAGTAATGCTATACAATGTAATATACAGTCACATTAATGTACTATGACAAATAGACAACGTCACAGGCACGGTCAACTTTTAAGTGGTATTTCTAAGAAAGAGAACAGAATATCAAAAATCTGTTCGGTCATTTCTGTGCGGATTGCTCCAAACATTATTCGAGCAGTACCTGGCATAAAATAAACAACATTTGTAAAAGGAGTAGCGAAAAAATAATCTACCGTATGCTTTACAATAACACATGAACAGAATGTTGGAAAATGACAAACGAGGCATCGTTGCAATCGGCATAAACCAGTGAATACAATTTCACAAAGAAATTAATATCAGACAAAGTATTCAGAAGTTATAAGCAGTTCCATAAGAACTGTTATAGTTTATTACCCCTAGGTGGCGCTGTACTCTGACTTCCCAGATACCTTCAGGACATCATGTCATGAAGCTCCTTACTAATTTTTGCGTGGATATGTCCAATAGTTCAAAAAATATAACAAATTATGTGAAATTTCAAAATGGCGGACAGGCGGTTCGGTCAAACCCGGCATAATACACATCGACAGATGCGGCATGAGGTAAGCAATCCGTAGACATCAAGATCATAATTTTACGACAAACAGTTCAGAAGTTATGGGCAAAAATAGCCTATTTTAGTATCTCATGACCCATAGGTGGCGCTGTCACCAAATTTGGCATGGACCCCAAGTTCATGGTCCACATGAAGTGTACCAAATTTCAATTCAATTGAACAAAGAATGACTGAGCTACAGCTTCAGAACCATTTTTGCGTCAACCTCGTTAAGTTTGCGCATTTATTACTTTTGAACAAAGATAAATATCAAAATTCTGTTTGGTCATTTCTGTGCGGCTCACTCCAAAGATCACCTGTGCCAAATCTCATAAGAATTGAACCACATTTGACGGAGGAGTAGCGAAAAAGCGAAATACTGTACATTTCAAAATGGCCGCTACTGTAATGGGTGGAGTTTTACTGTAAAGTATCAAATTCAATAAGCGGGATGAGAGCAATCACGTGTACTAAGTAGAATTTTCATAGATCAAGCGGATCACCAGTTATAACCATTTGAACATTGAATTTTTGCACTGCTGGTGGCGCTATAGAGTTAGTGCTAGAGACCCCATTTTTGGTCACTTGACTTTTCAGTACCACCTCTACAACTGTGCCAAATTTCATCATTTTCCTATGTACGGTTCATAGGGCTGCCATAGACTCCCATTGCGGAAAAATAATAATAAATATAGCTGCAAGCAGCAACACGGGGTCAAGCACCTTCGGCGCAATGCACACACAGCACAGCAAGCACACAAAGCACAGCAAGCTCACAATGCACAGCAAGCACACAAAGCACAGCAATTACACAAATCACAGCAGGCACACAAAGCACAGCAAGCTCACAAAGCACAGCAAGCACACAAAGCACCGCAAGCACACAAAAGCACAACAAGCACACAAAGCATAGCAAGATCACAAAGCACAGCAATTACACAAATCACAGCCGGCACACAAAGCACAGCAAGCTCACAAAGCACAGCAAGCACACAAAGCACAGCAAGCACAGCAAGCACAGCAATTACACAAATCACAGCAGGCACACAAAGCACAGCAAGCTCACAAAGCACACAAAGCACAGCAAGCACACAAAGCATAGCCAGCTCACAAAGCACAGCAAGCACACAAAGCACAGCAAGCTCACAAAGCACAGCAAGAACCACCATAATGCAGAGCACCAACAGCAAACATGGAAAAATAGAACACATGTGAACTACAGACAGGTTGAGAAGAATTGATGAGGAAGAACAAAACGTCATGACTCAGGTGGGATTTGAACCCAGGAACTCAGAATCTCAATGCATATGATTAACTAGATGCACCACTCGGTTGACACAGTTCATGGAGCAGCAGACAAGAGATTAGAGAGCTGAAAGGATTAACATATGTCAATCACCAAAGATGCAGGAAAGACACAGCAGAAGCACCACAATGCAGAGCAACAACAGCAAACATGGAAAAATAGAACACATGTGAACTACAGACAGGTTGAGAAGAATTGATGAGGAAGAACAAAACATCATGACTCAGGTGGGATTCGAACCCAGGAACTTAGAATCTAAATGCAATTGGTTAACTAGATGCGCCACTCAGTTTACACAGTTCATGAGGCAGCAGACAAGAGATTAGAGAGCTGAAAGGATTAACATGTCAATCACCAAAGATGCAGAATTGACACAGCAGAAGTAGAAATAACAAAAATACAATGTACATTAGTTCAAGTGAAATTGAAGACAAGCAGATCATTATGTATAGTGATGCTATACAATGTAATATACAGTCATATTAATTTATTACTATGACAAATAGACAACGTCACAGGCACGGTAAACTTTAGAGTGGTATTTCTAAGAAGGAGAACAGAATATCAAAAATCTGTTCGGTCACATCTGTGCGGATTGCTCCAAACATTATACGAGCAGAACCTGACATAAAATACACAAAATTTGTAAAAGGAGTAGCGAAAAAATCATTTACCATATGCCTTATAATAACACCTGAACATAATGTTGGAAAATGACAAACAAGGTATCGTTGCGATCGGCATAAAACAGTGAACACAATTTCACAAAGAAATTAATATCAGACAAAGTAATCAGAAGTTATAAGCAGTTCAATAAGAACTGTTATAGTTTATAACCCCTAGGTGGCGCTGTACTCTGACTTCCCATGTACCTTCAGGACATCATGTCGAAGCTCCTTACCATTTTTTGCGCGGATATGTCCAATAGTTCAAAAAATATAACAATTTATTTGAAATTTCAAAATGGCAGACAGGCGTTTTGGTCAAACCCGGCATAATTCACATCGACAGATGCGGCATGAGGTAAGCAATCCATAGACATCAAGATCATAATTTTCTGACAAACAGTTCAGAAGTTATGCACAATAATAGCCTATTTTTCTATCTCATGACCCATAGGTGGCGCTGTCACCAAATTTGGCATGGACCCCAAGTTCATGGTCCACATGAAGTGTACCAAATTTCATTTCAATTGATCAAAGAATGACTGAGCTACAGCTTCAGAACCATTTTTGCGTCAACCTCGTTAAGTTTGCGCATTTATTACTTTTGAACAAAGATCAATATCAAAATTCTGTTCGGTCATTTCTATGCGGCTCACTCCAAAGATCATCTGTGCCAAATCTCATAAGAATTGAACCGCATTTGAAGGAGGAGTAGCGAAAAAACGAAATACTGTACATTTCAAAATGGCCGCTACTGTAATGGGTGGAGTCTTACTGTAAAGTATCAAATTCAATAAGCACGATGAGAGCAATCACGTGTACTAAGTAGAATTTTCATAGATCAAATGGTTCACCAATTATAACAGTTTGAACATTGATTTTTTGGACTACTGGTGGCGCTATAGAGTTACTGCTAAAGACCCCATTTTTGGTCACATGACTATTTATGACCACCTCTACATCTGTGCCAAATTTCATCATTTTCCTATGTACGGTTCATAGGGCTGCCATAGACTCCCATTGCGGAAAAATAATAATAAATATAGCTGCAAGCAGCAACACGGGGTCAAGCACCTTCGGCGCAATGCACACAAAGCACAGCAAGCTCACAATGCACAGCAAGCACACAAAGCACAGCAAGCACACAAAGCACAGCAAGCACACAAATCACAGCAGGCACACAAAGCACAGCAAACTCCCAAAGCACAGTAAGCACACAAAGCACAGCAAGAACCACCACAATGCAGAGCAACAACAGCAAACATGGAAAAATAGAACACAAGTTAACTACAGACAGGTTGAGAAGAATTGATGAGGAAAAACAAAACGTAATCTCAGGTGGGAGTTGAACCCAGGAACTCAGAATTTCAATCCATGTGGTTAACTAGATGCGCCACTCAGTTGACACAGTTCATGAGGCAGCAGACAAGAGATTAGAGAGCTGAAAAGATTAACAAATGTCAATCACCAAAGATGCAGGAAAGACACAGCAGAAGCACCACAATGCAGAGCAACAACAGCAAACATGGAAAAATAGAACACATGTGAACTACAGACAGGTTGAGAAGAATTGATGAGGAAGAACAAAACATCATGACACAGGTGGGATTCGAACCCAGGACCTTAGAATCTAAATGCAATTGGTTAACTAGATGCGCCACTCAGTTTACACATGCAGCAGCAGACAAGAGATTAGAGAGCTGAAAGGATTAACATGTCAATCACCAAAGATGCAGAATTGACACAGCAGAAGGAGAAATAACAGAAATACAATGTACATTAGTTCAAGTGAAATTGAAGACAAGCAGATCATTATGTATAGTGATGCTATACAATGTAATATACAGTCACATTAATTTATTACTATGACAAATAGACAACGTCCCAGGCACGGTAAACTTTAGAGTGGTATTTCTAAGAAAGAGAACAGAATATCAAAAATCTGTTCGGTCACATCTGTGCGGATTGCTCCAAACATTGTACGAGCAGAACCTGACATAAAATACACAAAATTTGTAAAAGGAGTAGCGAAAAAATCATTTACTATATGCCTTACAATAACACCTGAACATAATGTTGGAAAATGACAAACGAGGTATCGTTGCGATCGGCATAAAACAGTGAATCCAATTTCACAAAGAAAATGTATATCAGACAAAGTATTCAGAAGTTATAAGCAGTTCAATAAGAACTGTTATAGTTTATAACCCCTAGGTGGCGCTGTACTCTGACTTCCCATGTACCTTCAGGACATCATGTCGAAGCTCCTTACCATTTTTTGCGCGGATATGTCCAATAGTTCAAAAAATATAACAATTTATTTGAAATTTCAAAATGGCGGACAGGCCGTTTGGTCAAACCCGGCATAATTCACATCGACAGATGCGGCATGAGGTAAGCAATCCATAGACATCAAGATCATAATTTTCTGACAAACAGTTCAGAAGTTAGGGGCAATAATAGCCTATTTTTCTATCTCATTACCCATAGGTGGCGCTGTCACCAAATTTGGCATGGACCCCAAGTTCATGGTCCACATGAAGTGTACCAAATTTCATTTCAATTGATCAAAGAATGACTGAGCTACAGCTTCAGAACCATTTTTGCATCAACCTCGTTAAGTTTGCGCATTTATTACTTTTGAACAAAGATCAATATCAAAATTCTGTTCGGTCATTTCTATGCGGCTCACTCCAAAGATCATCTGTGCCAAATCTCATAAGAATTGAACCGCATTTGAAGGAGGAGTAGCGAAAAAACGAAATACTGTACATTTCAAAATGGCCGCTACTGTAATGGGTGGAGTCTTACTGTAAAGTATCAAATTCAATAAGCACGATGAGAGCAATCACTTGTACTAAGTAGAATTTTCATAGATCAAATGGTTCACCAATTATAACAGTTTGAACATTGATTTTTTGGACTACTGGTGGCGCTATAGAGTTACTGCTAAAGACCCCATTTTTGGTCACATGACTATTTATGACCACCTCTACAACTGTGCCAAATTTCATCATTTTCCTATGTACGGTTCATAGGGCTGCCATAGACTCCCATTGGGGAAAAAAAATAATAAATATAGCTGCAAGCAGCAATTGCGGGGTCAAGCACCTTCAGCGCAATGAGCACCCAAAGCACAGCAAAAACCACACGACGCAGCAAATGCGCAAAGCACAGAAAGCGCCCAATACAGGGCCCGAACCCGAAGCAAAGCAAATGCAGAGCAGAACCACTGCAGTGCGGAGCAACAACAGAAAAGATGGCAAAAATATAACACGTGTGGAAAAACCAGACAGGTCGAGAAGAACGTGTTAAAGGGAACACAAAAGGAAATCTCAATAAGTGGAAGTAAGAGCTGGGTTTCGAACCCATGACCTCATGTTCCCAAAGCACAGCACTAACCGCATGCGCCACTGAGAAAACGATTAAACCTCTGAGTTGGTGTGTCCAAGCTATAGAATACAGCTTTACAGCTATAAACATTGATATCCAGCAATTACCAAAAGTGTAGAAATGATAACAGAGAGCACAAATAACTGAAATACAATGTATATTATGAAAATCACAAAACTTAAGTGAGAAAAAAAGTTAAGAAAAAAAACCACTGCACATGGGATTTGAACCCATGAACCCAGGTTCTCAAAGCACAGCACTAACCGCATGTGCCACTGAGGAATTATGGGTTGAAAGGCTGTGGAAAAGAGGCTTCAAAACTGCAAACATTGACATGCCAATCACTGAAAGGGCAGAAATAACACAACAAAGCAAAAATAAACAGAAATGCAAAGTGTAGGGCAATCAGATAAATTAAATGGCACTGAATTCGTGAAGAACATTTTGTACAATAATGAACAACATGGGCAAATTTTGTCAGATTCTTTTTAATATGACAAAGGGACAGAATGACAGGCACGGTCCGCTTTACAGAGGTATTTCTCAAAAATTTGACACTCAGCAGAAAAATCTGTTCAGTCACGTCTGTGCGGATTGCTCCAAACATTATACAAGCAGAACCTGGCATAAAATAAACAAAATTTGTAAAAGGAGTAGCGAAAAAATCATTTACCATATGCCTTACAATAACACATGAACAGAATGATGGAAAATGACAAACAAGGTATTGTTGCGATCGGCAAAACCAGTAAATAAAATTTCACAAAGAAAATGTATATCAGACAAAGTATTCTGAAGATATAAGCAGTTCTATAAGAACTGTTATAGTTTATAACCCCTAGGTGGCGCTGTATTCTGACTTCCCAGGTACCTTCAGGACATCATGCCGAAGCTCCCTGACTATTTTTTCACGAATATGTCCAATAGTTCAAAAGATATAACAATTTATGATCAATTTCAAAATGGCAGACAGGTGGTGTGGTCAAACCCGACATAATACATATCGACAGATTCGGCATGAGCCAAGGAATCCGCAGACACCAAGATCATATTTTTCTGACAAACATTTCAGTAGTTATGGGCAAAAAAAGCCATTTTCCATATCTCATGACCCATAGGTGGCGCTGTCACCAAATTTTGCATGAACCCCAAGTTCATGGTCCACATGAAGTGTACCAAATTTCATTTCAATTGATCAAAGAATGACCGAGAAACAGCTTCAGAACCATTTTTGCGTCAACCTCGTGAAGTTTGCGCATTTATTACTTTTGAACAAAGATAAATATCAAAATTCTGTTCGGTCATTTCTGTGCGGCTCACTCCAAAGTTCACCTGTGCCAAATTTCATAACAATTTAACCAAATTTGAAGGAGGAGTAGCGAATAAACGGAATACTGTACATTTCAAAATGGCCACTACTGTAATGGGTGGAGTTTTCATGTAAGGTATTAAAAACAATAAGCATGAGGAGAGCAATCACGTGTACTAAGTAGAATTTTCATGGATCAAGCGGATCAGCAGTTATAACCATTTGAACATTGAATTTTTGCACTGCTGGTGGCGCTATAGAGTTAGTACTAGAGACCCCATTTTTGGTCACGTGACTTTTTAAGACCACCACTACAACTGTGCCAAATTTCATCATTTTCCTATGTACGGTTCATAGGGCTGCCATAGACGCCTATGGCTAAGAAGAAGAAGAAACAGCAGAATAATAATAATACTGACAATTCCAATAGGTGTCTCAGCACCTTCGGTGCTTGACCCCTAAATATAGCTGCAAGCAGCGATTCGGGGCCAAGCACCTTTAGCGCAATGAGCATCCAAAGCACAAAAAGCAACATAGAAGGTATCAATAACCCAATGCGCATTGACCACCCAAGGTGCATCAAGAACACAAGGCGCAGCAAGTACCCAAAGCGTAGCAATCACACAGCAGAACCACCGCAGTGCAGAGCAGCAACAGAAAATATGACAAAAATAGAACATATGTGAACTACAGAAGGGTTGAGAAGAATAGGTGAGAAAGAACAAAACTTTAATAGAAGAAATTAACACTTGCCTCAAGCGGGTTTCGAACCCATGAACTAAGCATCTCTTTCCATGTGACTAACACGATACGCCATTCAGTTAAGACGGTTCATGAGGCAGCAGAATAGAGTGTACAGAGATGAAAGCATTGACATATGCCAATCACCACAGATGCAGAAATGACACAGCAGAGCAGATATAACTGAAGAATAATGTATATAAGAATCAACAAGCTCAAGTGAGGTTGTAGACAAGAAGAACATTCTGTACAGAAACGCTATGAAATGTAATATACAGTAATTAACTATGACAAATAGACAACATCACAAGCACGGTCAACTTTGGAGCAATATTTCTAAGAAAGAGAACAGAATATAAAAAATCTGTTCGGTCATTTCTGTGCGGAATGCTCCAAACATTATACGAGCAGAACCTGGCATAAAATAAACAAAATTTGTAAAAGGAGTAGCGAAAAGATAATTTACCATATGCCTTACAATAACACATGAACAGAATGTTGGAAAATGATAAACGAGGTATCGTTGTGATCGGCATAAACCAGTGAAACTAATTTCACAAAGAATATATATATCAGACGAACGATTCAGAAGTTATGTGCAAAAATAGCCTTTTTTCATATCTCATGACCCATAGGTGGCGCTGTCACCAAATTTGCCATGGACCCCCAGTTCATGGTCGACATGAAGTGTACCAAATTTCATTTCGATTGATCAAAGAATGACCAAGATACAGCTTCAGAAACAATTTTGCGTCAACCTCGTTAAGTTCACACATTAATTACTTTTGAATAAAGAAAAAAATCAAAATTCTGTTTGGTCATTTCTATGCGGCTCACTCCAAAGATCACCTGTGCCAAATTTCATAACATTTGAACCAAATTTGAAGGAGGAGTAGCGAAAAAACAAAATACTGTACATTTCAAAATTGCCGCTACTGTAATGGGAGGAGTCTTACTGTAAAGTATCAAATTCAATAAGCGGGATGAGAGCAATCACGTGTACTAAGTAGAATTTTCATAGATCTAATGGATCACAAGTTATAACTATTTGAACATTGAATATTTGAGCTGATGGTGGCGCTATAGAGTTACTGCTAGAGACTCCATTTTTGGCCACATGAATATTTATAACCAACATTACAACTGTGCAAAATTTCATCATTTTCTTACATTCGGTTCATAGGGCTGCCATAGACTTCCATTGGGGAAGAAAAATTTACTAACAGAAACAATGACCAATATAGCTGCAAGCAGCAACACGGGGTCAAGCACCTTCGGCGCAATGCACACAAAGCACAGCAAGCACACAAAGCACAGCAAGCTCACAATGCACAGCAAGCACACAAAGCACAGCAAGCACACAAAGCACAGCAAGCACACAAATCACAGCAGGCACACAAAGCACAGCAAGCTCACAAAGCACAGCAAGCACACAAAGCACAGCAAGCACACAAAGCATAGCAAGCTCACAAAGCACACAAAGCACAGCAAGCTCACAAAGCACAGCAAGCACACAAAGCACAGCAAGCACACAAAGCACAGCAAGCACACAAAGCATAGCAAGAAACAGCACAATGCAGAGCAACAACAGCAAACATGGAAAAATAGAACACATGTGAACTACAGACAGGTTGAGAAGAATTGATGAGGAAGAACAAAACGTCATGTTTCAGGTGGGATTCAAACCCAGGAACTCAGAATCTCAATGCATGTGGTTTAACTAGATGCGCCACTCAGTTGACACAGTTCATGAGGCAGCAGACAAGAGATTAGAGAGCTGAAAGGATTAACATATGTCAATCACCAAAGATGCAGGAAAGACACAGCAGAAGCACCACAATGCAGAGCAACAACAGCAAACATGGAAAAATAGAACACATGTGAACTACAGACAGGTTGAGAAGAATTGATGAGGAAGAACAAAACGTCATGACTCAGGTGGGATTCGAACCCAGGAACTCAGAATCTCAATGCATGTGGTTTAACTAGATGCGCCACTCAGTTGACACAGTTTATGAGGCAGCAGACAAGAGATTAGAGAGCTGAAAGGATTAACATATGTCAATCACCAAAGATGCAGGAAAGACACAGCAGAAGCACCACAATGCAGAGCAACAACAGCACACATGGAAAAATAGAACATATATGAACTACAGACAGGTTGAGAAGAATTGATGAGGAAGAACAAAACGTCATGACTCAGGTGGGATTCGAACCCAGGAACTCAGAATCTCAATGCATGTGGTTTAACTAGATGCGCCACTCAGTTGACACAGTTCATGAGGCAGCAGACAAGAGATTAGAGAGCTGAAAGGATTAACATGTCAATCACCAAAGATGCAGAATTGACACAGCAGAAGTAGAAATAACAGAAATACAATGTACATGAGTTCAAGTGAAATTGAAGACAAGCAGACCATTATGTATAGTGATGCTATACAATGTAATATACAGTCACATTAATTTATTACTATGAAAAATAGACAGCGTCACAGGCACGGTAAACTTAAGAGTGGTATTTCTAAGAAAGAGAACAGAATATCAAAAATCTGTTCGGTCACATCTGTGCGGATTGCTCCAAACATTATACGAGCAGAACCTGACATAAAATACACAAAATTTCTAAAAGGAGTAGCGAAAAAATCATTTACCATATGCCTTACAATAACACCTGAACATAATGTTGGAAAATGACAAACAAGGTATCGTTGCGATCAGCATAAAACAGTGAATACAATTTCACAAAGAAAATGTATATCAGACAATGTATTCAGAAGTTATAAGCAGTTCAATAAGTAATAATAAATATAGCTGCAAGCAGCAACTCGGGGCCAAGCACCTTCAGCGCAATAATGAACACCCAAAGCAAGCACAGCAAGCACACAGAACACAGCAAGCTCACAAATCACAGCAAGCTCACAAAGCACAGCAAGCTCACCAAGCACACAAAGCACAGCCAGCACGCAAAGCACAGCAGGCACACAAAGCACAGCAAGCTCACAAAGCACAGCAAGCATACAAAGCACAGCAAGCACACAAAGCACAGCAAGCTCACAAAGCACAGCAAGCTCACAAAGCATAGCAAGCACACAAAGCACAGTAAGCTCACAAAACACAGCAAGCACACAAAGCACATCAAGCACACAAAGCACATCAAGCACACAAAGCACAGCAAGCTCAAAAAGCACAACAAGCTCACAAACCACAGCAAGCTCACTAAGCACAGCAAGCACACCAAGCACAGCAAGCTGACAAAGCACAGCAAGCTCAAAATGCACAGCAAGCTCACCAAGCAAAGCAAGCACACAAAGCACAGCAAGCTCAGAAAGCACAGCAAGCTCACAAAGCACAGCAAGCACACAAAGCACATTAAGCTCACAAAGCACAGCAAGCACACAAAGCACAGCAAGCTCACAAAGCACAGCAAGCTCACAAAGCACAGCAAGGACACAAAGCACAGCAAGCACACAAATCACAGCAAGCTCAAAAAGCACAGCAAGCACACAAAGCACAGCAAGCACACAAAGCACAGCAAGCTCACAAAGCACAGCAAGCTCACAAAGCACAGCAAGCACACAAACACAGCAAACTCACAAAGCACAGCAAGCACACAAAGCACAGCAAGCTCACAAAGCACAGCAAGCACCATAAAGCGCATCAAACACGCAAGGCTCAGGAATCATAGAGCAGAACCACCACAATGCAGAGTAACAACAGCAAACATGGAAAAATATAACATATGTGAACTACAGACAGGTTGAGAAGAATTGATGAGGAAGAACAAAACATTAATAGAAAAACCTAATACATGACTCAGGTGGGATTCGAACCCAAGAACTCAGAATCTCAATGCATGTGATTTCCTGGATGCGCCACTCCGTTGACACAGTTCATGGGGCAGCAGAAAAAGATTAGATATCTGCAAGGATTGACATATGTCAATCACCAAAGATGCAGAATTGACACAGCAGAAGAAGAAATAACTGAAATACAATGTACATGAGTTCAAGTGAAATTGAAGACAAGCAGATCATTATGTATAGTAATGCTATACAATGTAATATACAGTCACATTAATTTACTATGAAAAATAGACAACGTCACAGGCACGGTCAACTTTGGAGTGGTATTTCTAAGAAAGATAACATAATATCAAAAATCTGTTCAGTCATTTCTGTGCGGATTGCTCCAAACATTATACGAGCAGAACCTGGCAAAAAATAAACAAAATTTGTAAAAGGAGTAGCGGAAAAATCATCTACCAAATGCTTTACAATAATACATGAACAGAATGTTGGAAAATGACAAATAAGGTATCGTTGCAACCGGCATAAACCAGTGAATACAATTTCAGAAAGAAATTCATATCAGACAAAGTATTCCGAAGTTATAAGCAGTTCCATAAGAACTGTTATAGTTTATTACCCCTAGGTGGCGCTGTACTCTGACTTCCCAGGTACCTTCAGGACATCATGTCAAAGCACCTTACCACTTTTTGCGCGGATATGTCCAATAGTTAAAAAAATATAACAAATTATGTGAAATTTCAAAATGGCGGACAGGCGGTATGATCGACAGATGCGGTATGATGTAAGCAATCCATAGACATCAAGATCATAATTTTCGAACAAACAGTTCAGAAGTTATGGGCAAAAATAGCCTATTTTATTATCTCATGACCCATAGGTGGCGCTGTCACCAAATTTAATATGGACCCCCAGTTCATGGTCAACATGAAGTGTACCAAATTTCATTTCAATTGATCAAAGAATGACCGAGGTACAGCTTCAGAACCATTATTGCATCAACCTCGTTAAGTTCATGCATTTATTACTTTTGCATAAAGATAAATATCAAAAATCTGTTCGGTCATTTCTATGCAGCTCACTACAAAGATCATCTGTGACAAACTTCATAACAATTGAACCAAATTTGAATGAGGAGTAGCGAAAAAACAAAGAACTGTACATTTCAAAATGGCCACTACTGTAATGGGAGGAGTCTTACTGTAAGGTATTAAAATCAATTAATGTGAGAAGAGCAATCACGTGTACTAAGTAGAATTTTCATAGTTCAAATGTATCATTAGTTATAACAGTTCGAACATTGAATTTTTGATCTGCTGGTGGCGCTATAGAGTTACTGCTAGAGACCCCATTATTGGTCACATGACTATTTAGGACCACCACTACAACTGTGCCAAATTTCATCATTCTACTACTTATGGTTCATAGGGCTGCCATAGACTCCCATTGGACAAGAGTAAGAATAATAATAATAAATATAGCTGCAAGCAGCAACACGGGGTCAAGCACCTTCGGCGCAATGCACAAAAAGCACAGCAAGCACACAAAGCACAGCAAGCTCACAATGCACAGCAAGCACACAAAGCACAGCAAGCACAAAAAGCACAGCAAGCACACAAAGCACAGCAAGCACACAAATCACAGCAGGCACACAAAGCACAGCAAGCTCACAAAGCACAGCAAGCTCACAAAGCACAACCAGCACACAAAGCACAACCAGCACACAAAGCACAGCAAACTCCCAAAGCACAGCAAGCACACAAAGCACAGCAAGAACCACCACAATGCAGAGCAACAACAGCAGACATGGAAAAATAGAACACATGTGAACTACAGACAGGTTGAGAAGAATTGATGAGGAAGAACAAAACGTCATGACTCAGGTGGGATTCGAACCCAGGAACTCAGAATCTCAATGGATCTGGTTAACTAGATGCACCACTCAGTTGACACAATTCATGAGGCAGCAGACAAGAGATTAGAGAGCTGAAAGGATTAACATATGTCAATCACCAAAGATGCAGGAAAGACACAGCAGAAGCACCACAATGCAGAGCAACAACAGCAAACATGGAAAAATAGAACACATGTGAACTACAGACAGGTTGAGAAGAATTGATGAGGAAGAACAAAACGTCATGACTCAGGTGGGATTCGAACCCAGGAACTCAGAATCTCAATGCATGTGGGTTAACTAGATGCGCCACTCAGTTGACACAGTTTATGAGGCAGCAGACAAGAGGTTAGAGAGCTGAAAGGATTGACATATGTCAATCACCAAAGATGCAGGAAAGACACAGCAGAAGCACCACAATGCAGAGCAACAACAGCACACATGGAAAAATAGAACACATGTGAACTACAGACAGGTTGAGAAGAATTGATGAGGAAGAACAAAACGTCATGACTCAGGTGGGATTCGAACCCAGGAACTCAGAATCTCAATGCATGTGGTTTAACTAGATGCGCCACTCAGTTGACACAGTTCATGAGGCAGCAGACAAGAGATTAGAGAGTTGAAAGGATTAACATGTCAATCACCAAAGATGCAGAATTGACACAGCAGAAGTAGAAATAACAGAAATACAATGTACATGAGTTCAAGTGAAATTGAAGACAAGCAGACCATTATGTATAGTGATGCTATACAATGTAATATACAGTCACATTAATTTATTACTATGACAAATATACAACGTCTCAGGCACGGTAAACTTTAGAGTGGTATTTCTAAGAAAGAGAACAGAATATCAAAAATCTGTTCGGTCACATCTGTGCGGATTGCTCCAAACATTATACGAGCAGAACCTGACATAAAATACACAAAATTTGTAAAAGGAGTAGCGAAAAAATCATTTACCATATGCCTTACAATAACACCTGAACATAATGTTGGAAAATGACAAACAAGGTATCGTTGCGATCAGCATAAAACAGTGAATACAATTTCTCAAAGAAAATGTATATTAGACAATGTATTCAGAAGTTATAAGCAGTTCAATAAGAACTGTTATAGTTTATAACCCCTAGGTGGCGCTGTACTCTGACTTCCCAGGTACCTTCAGGACGTCATGCCGAAGCTCCCTACCGATTTTTGCGCCGATATATCCGATACTTCAAAAGTTATAGCAATTTATCACAGATTTCAAAATGGCGGACAGGCGGTTCGGTCAATCCCGGCATAATACACATCGACAGATGCGGCATGAGCCAAGGACTCCGTAGACACCAAGATCATAATTTTCTGACAAACGATTCAGAAGGTATGCGCAAAAATAGCCGTTTTTCCTATCTCATGACCCATAGGTGGCGCTGTCACCAAATTTGGCATGGACCCCCATTTCATGGTCGACATGAAGCGTACCAAATTTCATCTCGATTGATCAAAGAATGACCGAGATACAGCCTCAGAACCAATTTTGCGTCAATCTCGTTAAGTTTGCGCATTAATTACTTTTGAATAAAGAAAAATATCAAAATTCTGTTCGGTCATTTCTATGCGGCTAACTCCAAAGATCACATGTGCCAAATCTCATAAGAATTGAACCAAATTTGAAGGAGGAGTAGCGAAAAAACAAAATACTGTACATTTCAAAATTGCCGCTAATGTAATGGGAGGAGTCTTACTGTAAAGTATCAAATGCAATAAGCGGGATGAGAGCAATCACGTGTACTAAGTAGAATTTTCATAGATCTAATGGATCACAAGTTATAACCATTTGAACATTGAATTTTTGAGCTGATGGTGGCGCTATAAAGTTACTGCTAGAGACTCCATTTTTGGCCACATGAATATTTATGACCAACATTACAACTGTGCAAAATTTCATCATTTTCTTACATTCGGTTCATAGGGCTGCCATAGACTTCCATTGGGGAAGAAAAATTTGCTAACAGAAACAATGACCAATATAGCTGCAAGCAGCAACACGGGGTCAAGCACCTTCGGCGCAATGCACACACAGCACAGCAAGCACACAAAGCACAGCAAGCTCACAATGCACAGCAAGCACACAAAGCACAGCAATTACACAAATCACAGCAGGCACACAAAGCACAGCAAGCTCACAAAGCACACAAAGCACAGCAAGCACACAAAGCATAGCAAGCTCACAAAGCACAGCAAGCACACAAAGCACAGCAAGCTCACAAAGCACAGCAAGAACCACCATAATGCAGAGCAACAACAGCAAACATGGAAAAATAGAACACATGTGAACTACAGACAGGTTGAGAAGAATTGATGTGGAAGAACAAAACGTCATGACTCAGGTGGGATTCGAACCCAGGAACTCAGAATCTCAATGCATGTGGTTTAACTAGATGCGCCACTCAGTTGACACAGTTTATGAGGCAGCAGACAAGAGATTAGAGAGCTGAAAGGATTGACATATGTCAATCACCAAAGATGCAGGAAAGATACAGCAGAAGCACCACAATGCAGAGCAACAACAGCACACATGGAAAAATAGAACACATGTGAACTACAGACAGGTTGAGAAGAATTGATGAGGAAGAACAAAACGTCATGACTCAGGTGGGATTCGAACCCAGGAACTCAGAATCTCAATGCATGTGGTTTAACTAGATGCGCCACTCAGTTGACACAGTTCATGAGGCAGCAGACAAGAGATTAGAGAGCTGAAAGGATTAACATGTCAATCACCAAAGATGCAGAATTGACACAGCAGAAGTAGAAATAACAGAAATACAATGTACATGAGTTCAAGTGAAATTGAAGACAAGCAGACCATTATGTATAGTGATGCTATACAATGTAATATACAGTCACATTAATTTATTACTATGACAAATAGACAACGTCACAGGCACGGTAAACTTTAGAGTGGTATTTCTAAGAAAGAGAACAGAATATCAAAAATCTGTTCGGTCACATCTGTGCGGATTGCTCCAAACATTATACGAGCAGAACCTGACATAAAATACACAAAATTTGTAAAAGGAGTAGCGAAAAAATCATTTACCATATGCCTTACAATAACACCTGAACATAATGTTGGAAAATGACAAACAAGGTATCGTTGCGATCAGCATAAAACAGTGAATACAATTTCACAAAGAAAATGTATATCAGACAATGTATTCAGAAGTTATAAGCAGTTCAATAAGAACTGTTATAGTTTATAACCCCTAGGTGGCGCTGTACTCTGACTTCCCAGGTACCTTCAGGATATCATGTCGAAGGTCCTTACCATTTTTTGCGCGGATATGTCCAATAGTTCAAAAAATATAACAATTTATTTGAAATTTCAAAATGGCGGACAGGCGGTTTGGTCAAACACGGCATAATTCACATCGACAGATGCGGCATGAAGTGAGCAATCCATAGACATCAAGATCATAATTTTCTGACAAACAGTTCAGAAGTTATGGGCAAAAATATCCTATTTTATTATCTCATGACCCATAGGTGGCGCTGTCACCAAATTTGGCATGGACCCCAAGTTCATGGTCCACATGAAGTGTACCATATTTCATTGCAATTGATCAAAGAATGACTGAGCTACAGCTTCAGAACCATTTTTGCATCAACCTCGTTAAGTTTGCGCATTTATTACTTTTGAACAAAGATAAAAATCAAAATTCTGTTCGGTCATTTCTATGCGGCTCACTCCAAAGATCATCTGTGCCAAATCTCATAAGAATTGAACCACATTTGAAGGAGGAGTAGCGAAAAAACGAAATACTGTACATATCAAAATGGCCGCTACTGTAATGGGTGGAGTCTTACTGTAAAGTATCAAATTCAATAAGCGGGATGAGAGCAATCACGTGTACTAAGTAGAATTTTCATAGATAAAATAGTTCACCAATTATAACAGTTTGAACATTGAATTTTTGGACTACTGGTGGCGCTATAGAGTTACTGCTAAAGACCCCATTTTTGGTCACATGACTATTTATGACCATCTCTACAACTGTGCCAAATTTCATCATTTTCCTATGTACGGTTCATAGGGCTGCCATAGACTCCCATTGGGGAAAAATAATAATAATAAATATAGCTGCAAGCAGCAACACGGGGTCAAGCACCTTCGGCGCAATGCACACACAGCACAGCAAGCACACAAAGCACAGCAAGCTCACAAAGCACAGCAAGCACACAAAGCACAGCAAGCTCACAAAGCACAGCAAGCACACAAAGCACAGCAAGCACACAAAGCACAGCAAGCTCACAATGCACAGCAAGCACACAAAGCACAGCAATTACACAAATCACAGCAGGCACACAAAGCACAGCAAGCTCACAAAGCACAGCAAGCACACAAAGCACAGCAAGCACACAAAGCACAACAAGCACACAAAGCATAGCAAGAACACAAAGCACAGCAATTACACAAATCACAGCTGGCACACAAAGCACAGCAAGCTCACAAAGCACAGCAAGCACACAAAGCACAGCAAGCACACAAAGCACAGCAAGCACACAAAGCACAGCAAGCACAGCAATTACACAAATCACAGCAGGCACACAAAGCACAGCAAGCTCACAAAGCACACAAAGCACAGCAAGCACAAAAAGCATAGCAAGCTCACAAAGCGCAGCAAGGACACAAAGCACAGCAAGCTCACAAAGCACAGCAAGAACCACCATAATGCAGAGCAACAACAGCAAACATGGAAAAATAGAACACATGTGAACTACAGACAGGTTGAGAAGAATTGATGAGGAAGAACATAACGTCATGACTCAGGTGGGAATCGAACCCAGGAACTCAGAATCTCAATGCATGTGGTTTAACTAGATGCGCCACTCAGTTGACACAGTTTATGAGGCAGCAGACAAGAGATTAGAGAGCTGAAAGGATTGACATATGTCAATCACCAAAGATGCAGGAAAGACACAGCAGAAGCACCACAATGCAGAGCAACAACAGCACACATGGAAAAATAGAACACATGTGAACTACAGACAGGTTGAGAAGAATTGATGAGGAAGAACAAAACGTCATGACTCAGGTGGGATTCGAACCCAGGAACTCAGAATCTCAATGCATGTGGTTTAACTAGATGCGCCACTCAGTTGACACAGTTCATGAGGCAGCAGACAAGAGATTAGAGAGCTGAAAGGATTAACATGTCAATCACCAAAGATGCAGAATTGACACAGCAGAAGTAGAAATAACAGAAATACAATGTACATTAGTTCAAGTGAAATTGAAGACAAGCAGATCATTATGTATAGTGATGCTATACAATGTAATATACAGTCACATTAATTTATTACTATGACAAATAGACAACGTCACAGGCACGGTAAACTTTAGAGTGGTATTTCTAAGAAAGAGAACAGAATATCAAAAATCTGTTCGGTCACATCTGTGCGGATTGCTCCAAACATTATACGAGCAGAACCTGACATAAAATACACAAAATTTGTAAAAGGAGTAGCGAAAAAATCATTTACCATATGCCTTACAATAACACCTGAACATAATGTTGGAAAATGACAAACAAGGTATCGTTGCGATCGGCATAAAACAGTGAATACAATTTCACAAAGAAAATGTATATCAGACAATGTATTCAGAAGTTATAAGCAGTTCAATAAGAACTGTTATAGTTTATAACCCCTAGGTGGCGCTGTACTCTGACTTCCCATGTACCTTCAGGACATCATGTCGAAGCTCCTTACCATTTTTTGCGCGGATATGTCCAATAGTTCAAAAAATATAACAATTTATTTGAAATTTCAAAATGGCGGACAGGCGGTTTGGTCAAACCCGGCATAATTCACATCTACAGATGCGGCATGAGGTAAGCAATCCATAGACATCAAGATCATAATTTTCTGACAAACAGTTCAGAAGTTATGGGCAATAATAGCCTATTTTTCTATCTCATGACCCATAGGTGGCGCTGTCACCAAATTTGGCATGGACCCCAAGTTCATGGTCCACATGAAGTGTACCAAATTTCATTTCAATTGATGAAAGAATGACTGAGCTACAGCTTCAGAACCATTTTTGCGTCAACCTCGTTAAGTTTGCGCATTTATTACTTTTGAACAAAGATCAATATCAAAATTCTGTTCGGTCATTTCTATGCGGCTCACTCCAAAGATCATCTGTGCCAAATCTCATAAGAATTGAACCGCATTTGAAGGAGGAGTAGCGAAAAAACGAAATCCTGTACATTTCAAAATGGCCGCTACTGTAATGGGTGGAGTCTTACTGTAAAGTATCAAATTCAATAAGCACGATGAGAGCAATCACGTGTACTAAGTAGAATTTTCATAGATCAAATGGTTCACCAATTATAACAGTTTGAACATTGATTTTTTGGACTACTGGTGGCGCTATAGAGTTACTGCTAAAGACCCCATTTTTGGTCACATGACTATTTATGACCACCTCTACATCTGTGCCAAATTTCATCATTTTCCTATGTACGGTTCATAGGGCTGCCATAGACTCCCATTGGGGAAAAATAATAATAATAATAATAAATATAGCTGCAAGCAGCGATACGGGGCCAAGCACCATCAGCGCAATGAGCACCCGAAGCACAGCAAGAAACATACAACGTATCAATCACCCAGGGCGCATTGAGCACCCAAGGTGCATCAAAAACACAAGGCTCAGCAAAGAACCCAAAGCGTAGCAATGACAGAGCAGAACCACCGCAGTGCAGAGCAATAACAGAAAACATGGCAAAAATAGAACATATGTGAACTACAGACAGGTCAAGAAGAATAGGTGGGAAAGAACAAAACTTTAAAATAGAAGAAATTAACAACTGCCTCAGGCAGGATTCGAACCCATGAACTCAGGATCTCTATCAATGCGACCTAGCAGATGCGCCACTCAGTAGACACAGCTCAAGGGGCAGCAGAAAAGAGCTTACATGCCATACAAAGAATTCAGAAGTTATAAGCAGTTCTATAAGAACTGTTATAGTTTATAACCCCTAGGTGGCGCTGTTCTCTGATTTCCTCAGGACATCATGCCGAAGCTCCCTACCGATTTTTGCGCCGATATATCCGATACTTCAAAAGTTATAGCAATTTATCACAAATTTCAAAATGGCGGACAGACGGTTCGGTCAATCTCGGCATAATACACATCGACAGATGCGGCATGAGCCAAGGAATCCGTAGACACCAAGATCATAATTTTCTGACAAACGATTCAGAAGTTATGCGCAAAAATAGCCTTTTTTCATATCTCATGACCCATAGGTGGCGCTGTCACCAAATTTGGCATCGACCCACAGTTCATGGTCGACATGAAGTGTACCAAATTTCATCTCGATTGATCAAAGAATGACCGAGATACAGCTTCAGAACCAATTTTGCGTCAATCTCGTTAAGTTCACGCATTAATTACTTTTGAATAAAGAAAAATATCAAAATTCTGTTCGGTCATTTCTATGCGGCTCACTCCATAGATCACCTGTGCCAAATCTCATAAGAATTGAACAAAATTTAAAGGAGGAGTAGCGAAAAAACTAAATACTGTACATTTCAAAATGGCCGCTACTGTAATGGGCGGAGTCTTACTGTAAAGTATCAAATTCAATAAGCGAGATGAGAGCAATCCCGTGTACTAAGTAGAATTCTCATAGATCTAATGGATCACCAGTTATAACCATTTGAACATTGAATTTTTGAGCTGATGGTGGCGCTACAAAGTTATGGCTAGAGACCCCATTTTTGGCCACATGACTATTTATGACCACCACTACAACTGTGCCAAATTTCATCATTTTCGTACATACAGTTCATAGGGCTGCCATAGACTCCCATTGGGGAAGAAGAAAAATTTACTAACAGAAACAATGACCAATATAGCTGCAAGCAGCAACACGGGGTCAAGCACCTTCGGCGCAATGCACACACAGCACAGCAAGCACACAAAGCACAGCAAGCTCACAATGCACAGCAAGCACACAAAGCACAGCAATTACACAAATCACAGCAGGCACACAAAGCACAGCAAGCTCACAAAGCACAGCAAGCACACAAAGCACAGCAAGCACACAAAGCACAGCAAGCACACAAAGCACAGCAAGCTCACAATGCACAGCAAGCACACAAAGCACAGCAATTACACAAATCACAGCAGGCACACAAAGCACAGCAAGCTCACAAAGCACAGCAAGCACACAAAGCACAGCAAGCACACAAAGCACAACAAGCACACAAAGCATAGTAAGAACACAAAGCACAGCAATTACACAAATCACAGCCGGCACACAAAGCACAGCAAGCTCACAAAGCACAGCAAGCACACAAAGCACAGCAAGCACACAAAGCACAGCAAGCACAGCAATTACACAAATCACAGCAGGCACACAAAGCACAGCAAGCTCACAAAGCACACAAAGCACAGCAAGCACACAAAGCATAGCAAGCTCACAAAGCACAGCAAGCACACAAAGCACAGCAAGCTCACAAAGCACAGCAAGAACCACCATAATGCAGAGCAACAACAGCAAACATGGAAAAATAGAACACATGTGAACTACAGACAGGTTGAGAAGAATTGATGAGGAAGAACAAAACATCATGACTCAGGTGGGATTTGAACCCAGGAACTCAGAATCTCAATGCATATGATTAACTAGATGCACCACTCAGTTGACACAGTTCATGAAGCAGCAGACAAGAGATTAGAGAGCTGAAAGGATTAACATATGTCAATCACCAAAGATGCAGGAAAGACACAGCAGAAGCACCACAATGCAGAGCAACAACAGCAAACATGGAAAAATAGAACACATGTGAACTACAGACAGGTTGAGAAGAATTGATGAGGAAGAACAAAACATCATGACTCAGGTGGGATTCGAACCCAGGAACTTAGAATCTAAATGCAATTGGTTAACTAGATGCGCCACTCAGTTTACACAGTTCATGAGGCAGCAGACAAGATATTAGAGAGCTGAAAGGATTAACATGTCAATCACCAAAGATGCAGAATTGACACAGCAGAAGTAGAAATAACAGAAATACAATGTACATTAGTTCAAGTGAAATTGAAGACAAGCAGATCATTATGTATAGTGATGCTATACAATGTAATATACAGTCACATTAATTTATTACTATGACAAATAGACAACGTCACAGGCACGGAAAACTTTAGAGTGGTATTTCTAAGAAAGAGAAAAGAATATCAAAAATCTGTTCGGTCACATCTGTGCGGATTGCTCCAAACATTATACGCGCAGAACCTGACATAAAAAACACAAAATTTGTAAAAGGAGTAGCGAAAAAATCATTTACCATATGCCTTACAATAACACCTGAACATAATGTTGGAAAATGACAAACAAGGTATCGTTGCGATCGGCATAAAACAGTGAATACAATTTCACAAAGAAAATGTATATCAGACAATGTATTCAGAAGTTATAAGCAGTTCAATAAGAACTGTTATAGTTTATAACCCCTAGGTGGCGCTGTACTCTGACTTCCCATGTACCTTCAGGACATCATGTCGAAGCTCCTTACCATTTTTTGCGCTGATATGTCCAATAGTTCAAAAAATATAACAATTTATTTGAAATTTCAAAATGGCGGACAGGCGGTTTGGTCAAACCCGGCATAATTCACATCGACAGATGCGGCATGAGGTAAGCAATCCATAGACATCAAGATCATAATTTTCTGACAAACAGTTCAGAAGTTATGGGCAATAATAGCCTATTTTTCTATCTCATGACCCATAGGTGGCGCTGTCACCAAATTTGGCATGGACCCCAAGTTCATGGTCCACATGAAGTGTACCAAATTTCATTTCAATTGATCAAAGAATGACTGAGCTACAGCTTCAGAACCATTTTTGCGTCAACCTCGTTAAGTTTGCGCATTTATTACTTTTGAACAAAGATCAATATCAAAATTCTGTTCGGTCATTTCTATGCGGCTCACTCCAAAGATCATCTGTGCCAAATCTCATAAGAATTGAACCGCATTTGAAGGAGGAGTAGCGAAAAAACGAAATACTGTACATTTCAAAATGGCCGCTACTGTAATGGGTGGAGTCTTACTGTAAAGTATCAAATTCAATAAACACGATGAGAGCAATCACGTGTACTAAGTAGAATTTTCATAGATCAAATGGTTCACCAATTATAACAGTTTGAACATTGATTTTTTGGACTACTGGTGGCGCTATAGAGTTACTGCTAAAGACCCCATTTTTGGTCACATGACTATTTATGACCACCTCTACATCTGTGCCAAATTTCATCATTTTCCTATGTACGGTTCATAGGGCTGCCATAGACTCCCATTGGGGAAAAATAATAATAATAATAATAATAATAATAATACTAACAAAAACAATAGGTGTCTCAGCACCTTCGGTGCTTGACCCCTAATAATAATAATAATAATACTAACAAAAACAATAGGTGTCTCAGCACCTTCGGTGCTTGACCCCTAAATATAGCTGCAAGCAGCAACTCGGGGCCAAGCACCTTCAGCGCAATAATGAGCACCCAAAGCAAGCACAGCAAGCACACAAAACACAGCAAGCTCACAAATCACAGCAAGCTCACAAAACACAGCAAGCACACAAAGCACAGCAAGCACACAAATCACAGCAGGCACACAAAGCACAGCAAGCTCACAAAGCACAGCAAGCTCACAAAGCACAACCAGCACACAAAGCAGAGCAAGCACACAAATCACAGCAAGCTCACAAAGCACAGCAAGCACACAAAGCACAGCAAGCACACAAAGCACAGCAAGCACACAAAGCACAGCAAGAACACAAAGCACAGCAATTACACAAATCACAGCAGGCACACAAAGCACAGCAAGCTCACAAAGCACAGCAAGCACACAAAGCACAGCAAGCACACAAAGCACAGCAAGCACACAAAACACAGCAAGCACACAAAGCACAGCAAGCACACAAAGCACAGCAAGAACCAGCACAATGCAGAGCAACAACAGCAAACATGGAAAAATAGAACACATGTGAACTACAGACAGGTTGAGAAGAATTGATGAGGAAGAACAAAACATCATGACTCAGGTGGGATTCGAACCCAGGAAGTCAGAATCTCAATGCATGTGGTTTAACTAGATGCGCCACTCAGTTGACACAGTTCATGAGGCAGCAGACAAGAGATTAGAGAGCTGAAAGGATTAACATATGTCAATCACCAAAGATGCAGGAAAGACACAGCAGAAGCACCACAATGCAGAGCAACAACAGCAAACATGGAAAAATAGAACACATGTGAACTACAGACAGGTTGAGAAGAATTGATGAGGAAGAACAAAACATCATGACTCAGGTGGGATTCGAACCCAGGAAGTCAGAATCTCAATGCATGTGGTTTAACTAGATGCGCCACTCAGTTGACACAGTTCATGAGGCAGCAGACAAGAGATTAGAGAGCTGAAAGGATTAACATATGTCAATCACCAAAGATGCAGGAAAGACACAGCAGAAGCACCACAATGCAGAGCAACAACAGCAAACATGGAAAAATAGAACACATGTGAACTACAGACAGGTTGGGAAGAATTGATGAGGAAGAACAAAACGTCAAGACTCAGGTGGGATTCGAACCCAGGAACTCAGAATCTCAATGCATGTGGTTTAACTAGATGCGCCACTCAGTTGACACAGTTCATGAGGCAGCAGACAAGAGATTAGAGAGCTGAAAGGATTAACATATGTCAATCACCAAAGATGCAGGAAAGACACAGCAGAAGCACCACAATGCAGAGCAACAACAGCAAACATGGAAAAATAGAACACATGTGAACTACAGACAGGTTGAGAAGAATTGATGAGGAAGAACTAAACGTCATGACTCAGGTGGGATTCGAACCCAGGAACTCAGAATCTCAATGCATGTGGTTTAACTAGATGCGCCACTCAGTTGACACAGTTCATGAGGCAGCAGAAAAAGATTAGATATCTGCAAGGATTGACATATGTCAATCACCAAAGATGCAGAATTGACACAGCAGAAGTAGAAATAACATAAATACAATGTACATGAGTTCAAGTGAAATTGAAGACAAGCAGATCATTATGTATAGTAATGCTATACAATGTAATATACAGTAATATTCATTTACTATGGCAAATAGACAACGTCACAGGCACTGTCAACTTTGGAGTGGTATTTCTAAGAAAGAGAACAGAATATCAAAAATCTGTTCAGTCATTTCTGTGCGGATTGCTCCAAACATTATACGAGCAGAACCTGGCAAAAAATAAACAAAATTTGTAAAAGGAGTAGCGGAAAAATCATCTACCAAATGCTTTACAATAATACATGAACAGAATTTTGGAAAATGACAAATGAGGTATCGTTGCAACCGGCATAAACCAGTGAATACAATTTCAGAAAGAAATTCATATCAGAAAAAGTATTCAGAAGTTATAAGCAGTTCCATAAGAACTGTTATAGTTTATTACCCCTAGGTGGCGCTGTTCTCTGACTTCCCAGGTACCTTCAGGACATCATGTCAAAGCTCCTTACCACTTTTTGCACGGATATGTGCAATAGTTCAAAAAATATAACAATTCATGTGAAATTTCAAAATGGCGGACAGGCGGTTTGGTCAAACCCGGCATAATACACATCGACAGATGCGGCATGAGCCAAGCAATCCATAGACATCAAGATCATAATTTTCTGACAAACAGTTCAGAAGTTATGGGCAAAAATAGCCTATTTTCATATCTCATGACCCATAGGTGGCGCTGTCACCAAATTTGATATGGACCCCCAGTTCATGGTCAACATGAAGTGTACCAAATTTCATTTCAATTGATCAAAGAATGACCGAGGTACAGCTTCAGAACCATTATTGCATCAACCTTGTTAAGTTCACGCATTTATTACTTTTGCATAAAGATAAATATCAAAATTCTGTTCGGTCATTTCTATGCAGCTCACTACAAAGATCATCTGTGACAAACTTCATAACAATTGAACCAAATTTGAATGAGGAGTAGCGAAAAAACAAACAACTGTACATTTCAAAATGGCCACTACTGTAATGGGAGGAGTCTTACTGTAAGGTATTAAAATCAATTAATGTGAGAAGGGCAATCACGTGTACTAAGTAGAATTTTCATAGTTCAAATGTATCATTAGTTATAACAGTTCGAACATTGAATTTTTGATCTGCTGGTGGCGCTATAGAGTTACTGCTAGAGACCCCATTATTGGTCACATGACTATTTAGGACCACCACTACAATTGTGCCAAATTTCATCATTCTACTACTTATGGTTCATAGGGCTGCCATAGACTCCCATTGGACAAGAGTAAGAATAATAATAATAATAATACTAACAATAGCAATAGGTGTCTCAGCACCTTCGGTGCTTGACCCCTAATAAATATAGCTGCAAGCAGCAACTCGGGGCCAAGCACCTTCAGCGCAATAATGAGCACCCAAAGCAAGCACAGCAAGCACACAAAACACAGCAAGCTCACAAATCACAGCAAGCTCACAAAGCACAGCAAGCACACAAAGCACAACAAGCTCACCAAGCACACAAAGCACAGCCAGCACACAAAGCACAGCAGGCACACAAAGCACAGTAAGCTCACAAAGCACAGCAAGCTCACAAAGCACAGTAAGCATACAAAGCACAGCAAGCACACAAAGCACAGCAAGTTCACAAAGCATAGCAAGCTCACAAAGCACAGCAAGCACACAAAGCACAGTAAGCTCACAAAACACAGCAAGCACACAAAGCACATCAAACACAAAGCACAGCAAGCTCAAAAAGCACAACAAGCTCACAAACCACAGCAAGCTCACCAAGCACAGCAAGCACACCAAGCATAGCAAGCACACCAAGCACAGCAAGCTGACAAAGCACAGCAAGCTCAAAATGCACAGCAAGCTCACCAAGCACAGCAAGCACACAAAGCACAGCAAGCTCAAAAAGCACAGCAAGCACACAAAGCACATTAAGCTCACAAAGCACAGCATGCTCATAAAGCACAGCAATCACACAAAGCACAGCAAGCACACAAAGCACAGCAAGCACACAAAGCACAGCAAGCACACAAAGCACAGCAAGCTCACAAAGCACAGAAAGCACACAAAGCACAGCAAGCTCACAAAGCACAGCAAGCACACAAAGACAGCAAACTCACAAAGCACAGCAAGCACACAAAGACAGCAAACTCACAAAGCACAGCAAGCACACAAAGCACAGCAAGCTCACAAAGCACAGCAAGCTCACAAAGCACAGCAAGCACCATAAAGCGCATCAAACACGCAAGGCTCAGGAATCATAGAGCAGAACCACCACAATGCAGAGCAACAACAGCAAACATGGAAAAATATAACATATGTGAACTACAGACAGGTTGAGAAGAATTGATGAGAAAGAACAAAACATTAATAGAAAAACCTAATATACGACTCAGGTGGGATTTGAACACAAGAACTCAGAATCTCAATGCATGTGCTTTCCTGGATGCGCCACTCAGTTGACACAGTTCATGGGACAGCAGAAAAAGATTAGATATCTGCAAGGATTGACATATGTCAATCACCAAAGATGCAGAATTGACACAGCAGAAGTAGAAATAACATAAATACAATGTACATGAGTTCAAGTGAAATTGAAGACAAGCAGATCATTATGTATAGTAATGCTATACAATGTAATATACAGTTATATTAATTTACTATGGCAAATAGACAACGTCACAGGCACGGTCAACTTTGGAGTGGTATTTCTAAGAAAGAGAACAGAATATCAAAAATCTGTTCAGTCATTTCTGTGCAGATTGCTCCAAACATTATACGAGCAGAACCTGGCAAAAAATAAACAAAATTTGTAAAAGGAGTAGCGGAAAAATCATCTACCAAATGCTTTACAATAATACATGAACAGAATGTTGGAAAATGACAAATGAGGTATCGTTGCAACCGGCATAAACCAGTGAATACAATTTCAGAAAGAAATTGATATCAGACAAAGTATTCCAAAGTTATAAAGGGTTCCATAAGAACTGTTATAGTTTATTACCCCTAGGTGGCGCTGTACTCTGACTTCCCAGGTACCTTCAGGACATCATGTCAAAGCTCCTTACCACTTTTTGCGCGGATATGTCCAATAGTTCAAAAAATATAACAATTTATCTGAAATTTCAAAATGGCGGACAGGCAGTTTGGTCAAACCCGCCATTATACACATCGACAGATGCGGCATGATGTAAGCAATCCATAGACATCAAGATCATAATTTTCTGACAAACAGTTCAGAAGTTATGGGCAAAAATAGCCTATTTTCATATCTCATGACCCATAGGTGGCGCTGTCACCAAATTTGATATGGACCCCCAGTTCATGGTCAACATGAAGTGTACCAAATTTAATTACAATTGATCAAAGAATGACCGAGGTACAGCTTCAGAACCATTATTGCATCAACCTCGTTAAGTTCACGCATTTATTACTTTTGCATTAAGATAAATATCAAAATTCTGTTCGGTCATTTCTATGCAGCTCACTACAAAGATCATCTGTGACAAACTTCATAACAATTGAACTAAATTTGAATGAGGAGTAGCGAAAAAACAAACAACTGTACATTTCAAAATGGCCACTACTGTAATGGGAGGAGTCTTACTGTAAGGTATTAAAATCAATTAATGTGAGAAGGGCAATCACGTGTACTAAGTAGAATTTTCATAGTTGAAATGTATCATTAGTTATAACAGTTCGAACATTGAATTTTTGATCTGCTGGTGGCGCTATAGAGTTACTGCTAGAGACCCCATTATTGGTCACATGACTATTTAGGACCACCTCTACAATTGTACCAAATTTCATCATTCTACTACTTATGGTTCATAGGGCTGCCATAGACTCCCATTGGACAAGAGTAAGAATAATAATAATAATAATAATAATACTAACAATTGCAATAGGTGTCTCAGCACCTTCGGTGCTTGACCCCTAATAATAATACTAACAGAAACAATAGGTGTCTCAGCACCTTCGGTGCTTGACCCCTAAATATAATACTAACAATTCCAATAGGTGCCATAGCACCATAGGTGCTTGGCCCCTAAATATAGCTGCAAGCAGCGATTCGGGGCCAAGCACCTTTAGCGCAATGAGCATCCAAAGCACAAAAAGCAACATAGAAGGGATGAATGACCCAATGCGCATTGACCACCCAAGGTGCATCAAGAACACAAGGCGCAGCAAGTACCCAAAGCGTAGCAATCACACAGCAGAACCACCGCAGTGCAGAGCAGCAACAGAAAATATGACAAAAATAGAACATATGTGAACTACAGAAGGGTTGAGAAGAATAGGTGAGAAAGAACAAAACTTTAATAGAACAAATTAACACTTGCCTCAAGCGGGTTTCAAACCCATGAACTAAGCATCTCTTTCCATGTGACTAACACGATACGCCATTCAGTTAAGACGGTTCATGAGGCAGCAGAATAGAGTGTACAGAGATGAAAGCATTGACATATGCCAATCACCACAGATGCAGAAATGACACAGCAGAGCAGATATAACTGAAGAAAAAATGTATATAAGAATCAAGAACAAGCTCAAGTGAGGTTGTAGACAAGAAGAACATTCTGTACAGAAACGCTATGAAATGTAATATACAGTAATTAACTATGACAAATAGACAACATCACAAGCACGGTCAACTTTGGAGCAATATTTCTATGAAAGAGAACAGAATATAAAAAATCTGTTCGGTCATTTCTGTGCGGAATGCTCCAAACATTATACGAGCAGAACCTGGCATAAAATAAAAAAAAATTGTAAAAGGAGTAGTGAAAAGATAATTTACCATATGCCTTACAATAACACATGAACAGAATGTTGGAAAATGATAAACGAGGTATCGTTGCGATCGGCATAAACCAGTGAAACTAATTTCACAAAGAATATATATATCAGACGAACGATTCAGAAGTTATGTGCAAAAATAGCCTTTTTTCATATCTCATGATCCAAAGGTGGCGCTGTCACCAAATTTGGCATGGACCCCCAGTTCATGGTCGACATGAAGTGTACCAAATTTAATTTCGATTGATCAAAGAATGACCAAGATACAGCTTCAGAAACAATTTTGCGTCAACCTCGTTAAGTTCACACATTAATTACTTTTGAATAAAGAAAAAAATCAAAATTCTGTTCGGTCATTTCTATGCGGCTCACTCCAAAGATCACCTGTGCCAAATTTCATAACATTTGAACCAAATTTGAAAAAGGAGTAGCGAAAAAACAAAATACTGTACATTTCAAAATTGCCGCTACTGTCATGGGAGGAGTCTTACTGTAAAGTATCAAATTCAATAAGCGGGATGAGAGCAATCACGTGTACTTAGTAGAATTTTCATAGATCTAATGGATCACAAGTTATAACTATTTGAACATTGAATATTTGAGCTGATGGTGGCGCTATAGAGTTACTGCTAGAGACTCCATTTTTGGCCACATGAATATTTATGACCAACATTACAACTGTGCAAAATTTCATCATTTTCTTACATTCGGTTCATAGGGCTGCCATAGACTTCCATTGGGGAAGAAAAATTTACTAACAGAAACAATGACCAATATAGCTGCAAGCAGCAATTGCGGGGTCAAGCACCTTCGGCGCAATGCACACACAGCACAGCAAGCACACAAAGCACAGCAAGCTCACAATGCACAGCAAGCACACAAAGCACAGCAATTACACAAATCACAGCAGGCACACAAAGCACAGCAAGCTCACAAAGCACAGCAAGCACACAAAGCACACAAAGCACAGCAAGCTCACAATGCACAGCAAGCACACAAAGCACAGCAATTACACAAATCACAGCAGGCACACAAAGCACAGCAAGCTCACAAAGCACAGCAAGCACACAAAGCACAGCAAGCACACAAAGCACAACAAGCACACAAAGCATAGCAAGAACACAAAGCACAGCAATTACACAAATCACAGCCGGCACACAAAGCACAGCAAGCTCACAAAGCACACAAAGCACAGCAAGCACACAAAGCACAGCAAGCACAGCAATTACACAAATCACAGCAGGCACACAAAGCACACCAAGTTCACAAAGCACACAAAGCACAGCAAACACACAAAGCATAGCAAGCTCACAAAGCACAGCAAGCACACAAAGCACAGCAAGCACACAAAGCACAGCAAGCACACAAAGCACAGCAACCACACAAAGCACAGCAAGCACAGCAATTACACAAATCACAGCAGGCACACAAAGCACAGCAAGCTCACAAAGCACACAAAGCACAGCAAGCACACAAAGCACAGCAAGCACACAAAGCACAGCAAGAACCACCATAATGCAGAGCAACAACAGCAAACATGGAAAAATAGAACACATGTGAACTACAGACAGGTTGAGAAGAATGGATGAGGAAGAACAAAACGTCATGACTCAGGCGGGATTTGAACCCAGGAACTCAGAATCTCAATGCATATGATTAACTAGATGCACCACTCAGTTGACACAGTTCATGAAGCAGCAGACAAGAGATTAGAGAGCTGAAAGGATTAACATATGTCAATCACCAAAGATGCAGGAAAGACACAGCAGAAGCACCACAATGCAGAGCAACAACAGCAAACATGGAAAAATAGAACACATGTGAACTACAGACAGGTTGAGAAGAATTGATGAGGAAGAACAAAACATCATGACTCAGGTGGGATTCGAACCCAGGAACTTAGAATCTAAATGCAATTGGTTAACTAGATGCGCCACTCAGTTCACACAGTTCATGAGGCAGCAGACAAGAGATTAGAGAGCTGAAAGGATTAACATGTCAATCACCAAAGATGCAGAATTGACACATCAGAAGTAGAAATAACAGAAATACAATGTACATTAGTTCAAGTGAAATTGAAGACAAGCAGATCATTATGTATAGTGATGCTATACAATGTAATATACAGTCACATTAATTTATTACTATGACAAATAGACAACGTCACAGGCACGGTAAACTTTAGAGTGGTATTTCTAAGAAAGAGAACAGAATATCAAAAATCTGTTCGGTCACATCTGTGCGGATTGCTCCAAACATTATACGAGCAGAACCTGACATAAAATACACAAAATTTGTAAAAGGAGTAGCGAAAAAATCATTTACCATATGCCTTACAATAACACCTGAACATAATGTTGGAAAATGACAAACAAGGTATCGTTGCGATCGGCATAAAACAGTGAATACAATTTCACAAAGAAAATGTATATCAGACAATGTATTCAGAAGTTATAAGCAGTTCAATAAGAACTGTTATAGTTTATAACCCCTAGGTGGCGCTGTACTCTGACTTCCCATGTACCTTCAGCACATCATGTCGAAGCTCCTTACCATTTTTTGCGCGGATATGTCCAATAGTTCAAAAAATATAACAATTTATTTGAAATTTCAAAATGGCGGACAGGGGGTTTGGTCAAACCCGGCATAATTCACATCGACAGATGCGGCATGAGGTAAGCAATCCATAGACATCAAGATCATAATTTTCTGACAAACAGTTCAGAAGTTATGGGCAATAATAGCCTATTTTTCTATCTCATGACCCATAGGTGGCGCTGTCACCAAATTTGGCATGGACCCCAAGTTCATGGTCCACATGAAGTGTACCAAATTTCATTTCAATTGATCAAAGAATGACTGAGCTACAGCTTCAGAACCATTTTTGCGTCAACCTCGTTAAGTTTGCGCATTTATTACTTTTGAACAAAGATCAATATCAAAATTCTGTTCGGTCATTTCTATGCGGCTCACTCCAAAGATCATCTGTGCCAAATCTCATAAGAATTGAACCGCATTTGAAGGAGGAGTAGCGAAAAAACGAAATACTGTACATTTCAAAATGGCCGCTACTGTAATGGGTGGAGTCTTACTGTAAAGTATCAAATTCAATAAGCACGATGAGAGCAATCACGTGTACTAAGTAGAATTTTCATAGATCAAATGGTTCACCAATTATAACAGTTTGAACATTGATTTTTTGGACTACTGGTGGCGCTATAGAGTTACTGCTAAAGACCCCATTTTTGGTCACATGACTATTTATGACCACCTCTACAACTGTGCCAAATTTCATCATTTTCCTATGTACGGTTCATAGGGCTGCCATAGACTCCCATTGGGGAAAAATAATAATAATAATAATAATAATACTAACAAAAACAATAGGTGTCTCAGCACCTTCGGTGCTTGACCCCTAAATATAGCTGCAAGCAGCGATACGGGGCCAAGCACAATCAGCGCAATGAGCACCAAAAGCACAGCAAGAAAGATACAACATATCAATCACCAAGGACGCATTGAGCACCCAAGGTGCATCAAGAACACAAGGCTCAGCAAAGAACCCAAAGCATAGCAATGACAGAGCAGAACCACCGCAGTGCAGAGCAGCAACAGAAAACATGGCAAAAATAGAACATATGTGAACTACAGACAGGTCAGGAAGAATAGGTGGGAAAGAACAAAACTTTAATAGAAGAAATTAACATCTGCCTCAGGTGGGATTCAAACCCATGAACTCAGGATCTCTATGCATACGACTTAACAGATGCACCACTCAGTAGACACAGCTCAAGAGGCAGCAGAAAAGTGCTTACATGCCATACAAAGAATTCAGAAGTTTTAAGCAGTTCTATAAGAACTGTTATAGTTTATAACCCCTAGGTGGCGCTGTTATCTGATTTCCTCAGGACGTCATGCCGAAGCTCCCTACCGATTTTTGCGCCGATATATACGATACTTCAAAAGTTATAGCAATTTATCACAGATTTCAAAATGGCGGACAGGCGGTTCGGTCAATCCCGGCATAATACATATCGACAGATGCGGCATGAGCCAAGGAATCCGTAGACAACAAGATCATAATTTTCTGACAAACGATTCAGAAGTTATGCGCAAAAATAGCCTTTTTTCCTATCTCATGACCCATAGGTGGCGCTGTCACCAAATTTGGCATGGACCCCCATTTCATGGTCGACATAAAGCGTACCAAATTTCATCTCGATTGATCAAAGAATGACCGAGATACAGCCTCAGAACCAATTTTGCGTCAATCTCGTTAAGTTCGCGCATTAATTACTTTTGAATAAAGAAAAATATCAAAATTCTGTTCAGTCATTTTTATGCGGCTCACTCCAAAGATCACATGTGCCAAATCTCATAAGAATTTAACCAAATTTGAAGGAGGAGTAGCGAAAAAACGAAATACTGTACATTTCAAAATGGCCGCTACTGTAATGGGTGGAGTCTTACTGTAAGGTATTAAAAACAATAAGCATGAGGAGAGCAATCACGTGTACTAAGTAGAATTTTTATAGAGCAAATGGATCACCAGTTATAACCATTTGAACATTGAATTTTTGAGATGATGGTGGCGCTATAGAGTTACTGCTAGAGACCCCATTTTTGGCCAAATGACTATTTATGACCACCACTACAACTGTGCCAAATTTCATCATTTTCCTATATACGGTTCATAGGGCTGCCATAGACTCCCATTGGGGAAGATTAAGATTAAGATTAAGAAGAATAATAATACTAACAGAAACAATAGGTGCCACAGCACCATAGGTGCTTGGCCCCTAATAATAATACTAACAGAAACAATAGGTGCCACAGCACCATAGGTGCTTGGCCCCTAAATATAGCTGCAAGCAGCGATTCGGGGCCAAGCACCTTTAGCGCAATGAGCATCCAAAGCACAAAAAGCAACATAGAAGGTATCAATAACCCAATGCTCATTGACCACCCAAGGTGCATCAAGAACACAAGGCGCAGCAAGTACCCAAAGCGTAGCAATCACACAGCAGAACCACCGCAGTGCAGAGCAGCAACAGAAAATATGACAAAAATAGAACATATGTGAACTACAGAAGGGTTGAGAAGAATAGGTGAGAAAGAACAAAACTTTAATAGAACAAATTAACATTTGCCTCAAGCGGGTTTCGAACCCATGAACTAAGCATCTCTTTCCATGTGACTAACACGATACGCCATTCAGTAAACACAGTTCATGAGGCAGCAGAATAGAGTGTACAGAGATGAAAGCATTGACATATGCCAATCACCACAGATGCAGAAATGACACAGCAGAGCAGATATAACTGAAGAATAATGTATATAAGAATCAACAAGCTCAAGTGAGGTTGTAGACAAGAAGAACATTCTGTACAGAAACGCTATGAAATGTAATATACAGTAATTAACTATGACAAATAGACAACATCACAAGCACGGTCAACTTTGGAGCAATATTTCTAAGAAAGAGAACAGAATATAAAAAATCTGTTCGGTCAATTCTGTGCGGATTGCTCCAAACATTATACGAGCAGAACCTGGCATAAAATAATCAAAATTTGTAAAAGGAGTAGCGAAAAGATAATTTACCATATGCCTTACAATAACACATGAACAGAATGTTGGAAAATGATAAACGAGGTATCGTTGCGATCGGCATAAACAAGTGAAACTAATTTCACAAAGAATATATATATCAGACGAACGATTCAGAAGTTATGTGCAAAAATAGCCTTTTTTCATATCTCATGACCCATAGGTGGCGCTGTCACCAAATTTGGCATGGACCCCCAGTTCATGGTCGACATGAAGTGTACCAAATTTCATTTCGATTGATCAAAGAAAGACCAAAATACAGCTTCAGAAACAATTTTGCGTCAACCACGTTAAGTTCACACATTAATTACTTTTGAATAAAGAAAAAAATCAAAATTCTGTTCGGTCATTTCTATGCGGCTCACTCCAAAGATCACCTGTGCCAAATTTCATAACATTTGAACCAAATTTGAAGGAGGAGTAGCGAAAAAACAAAATACTGTACATTTCAAAATTGCCGCTAATGTAATGGGAGGAGTCTTACTGTAAAGTATCAAATTCAATAAGCGTGATGAGAGCAATCACGTGTACTAAGTAGAATTTTCATAGATCTAATGGATCACAAGTTATAACCATTTGAACATTTAATTTTTGAGCTGATGGTGGCGCTATAAAGTTACTGCTAGAGACTCAATTTTTGGCCACATGAATATTTATGACCAACATAACAACTGTGCAAAATTTCATCATTTTCTTACATTCGGTTCATAGGGCTGCCATAGACTTCCATTGGGGAAGAAAAAATTACTAACAGAAACAATGACCAATATAGCTGCAAGCAGCAACACGGGGTCAAGCACCTTCGGCGCAATGCACACACAGCACAGCAAGCACACAAAGCACAGCAAGCTCACAATGCACAGCAAGCACACAAAGAACAGCAATTACACAAATCACAGCAGGCACACAAAGCACAGCAAGTTCACAAAGCACAGCAAGCACACAAAGCACAGCAAACACACAAAGCATAGCAAGCTCACAAAGCACAGTAAGCACACAAAGCACAGCAAGCTCACAAAGCACAGCAAGCTCACAAAGCACAGCAAGCACACAAAGCACAGCAAGCACACAAAGCACAGCAAGCACACAAAGCACAGCAAGAACACAAAGCACAGCAATTTCACAAATCACAGCAGGCACACAAAGCACAGCAAGCTCACAAAGCACAGCAAGCACACAAAGCACAGCAAGCACACAAAGCACAGCAATTACACAAATCAACAGCAGGCACACATGCCACAGCAAGCTCACAAAGCACAGCAAGCTCACAAAGCACAGCAAGAACCACCATAATGCAGAGCAACAACAGCAAACATGGAAAAATAGAACACATGTGAACTACAGACAGGTTGAGAAGAATTGATGAGGAAGAACAAAATGTCATGACTCAGGTGGGATTTGAACCCAGGAACTCAGAATCTCAATGCATATGATTAACTAGATGCGCCACTCAGTTGACACAGTTCATTGGGCAGCAGAAAAGAGATAACAGTATAATATCAATAAGAATTGTTATAGTTTATAACCCTTAGGTGGCGCTGTACTCTGACTTCCCAGGTAACTTCAGGACATCATGTCAAAGTTTCTTACCAATTTTTGCGCGGATATCTCGAATAGTTCAAAAAATATAACAATTTATGTGAAATTTCAAATTGGCGGACAGGCGGTTTGGTCAAACCCGGCATAATACATATCGACAGATGCGGCATGAGGTAAGCAATCCATAGACATCAAGATCATAATTTTCTGACAGACAGTTCAGAAGTTATGGGCAAAAATAGCCTATTTTCCTATCTCATTACCCATAGGTGGCGCTGTCACCAAATTTGGCATGGACCCCAAGTTCATGGTCCACATGAAGTGTACCAAATTTCATTTCAATTGATCAAAGAATGACCGAGCTACAGCTTCAGAACCATTTTTGCGTCAACCTCGTTAAGTTTGCGCATTTATTACTTTTGAAAAAAGATAAATATCAAAATTCTGTTCAGTCATTTCTATGCGGCTCACTCCAAAGATCACATGTGCCAAATCTCATAAGAATTGAACCACATTTGAAGGAGGAGTAGCGAAAAAACAAAATACTGTACATTTCAAAATGGCCGCTACTGTAATGGGTGGAGTCTTACTGTAAAGTATCAAATTCAATAAGCGGGATGAGAGCAATCACGTGTACTAAGTAGAATTTTCATAGATCAAATGGTTCACCAATTATAACTGTTTGAACATTGATTTTTTGCACTGCTGGTGGCGCTATAGAGTTATTGCTAGAGACCCCATTTTTGGTCACATGACTATTTATGACCACCTCTACAACTGTGCCAAATTTTATCATTTTCCTATGTACGGTTCATAGGGCTGCCATAGACTCCCATTGGGGAAAAATAATAATAATAATAATAATAATAATAATACTAACAAAAACAATAGGTGTCTCAGCACCTTCGGTGCTTGACCCCTAAATATAGCTGCAAGCAGCGATACGGGGCCAAGCACCATCAGCGCAATGAGCACCCGAAGCACAGCAAGAAACATACAACGTATCAATCACCCAGGGCGCATTGAGCACCCAAGGTGCATCAAGAACACAAGGCGCCGCAAAGAACCCAAAGCGTAGCAATGACAGAGCAGAACCACCGCAGTGCAGAGCAGCAACAGAAAACATGGCAAAAATAGAACATATGTGAACTACAGACAGGTCAAGAAGAATAGGTGGGAAAGAACAAAACTTTAATAGAAGAAATTTACATCTGCCTCAGGCGGGATTCGAACCCAGGAACTCAGGATCTCAATGCATACGACTTAAGAGATGCGCCACTCAGTAGACACAGCTCATGGGGCAGCAGAAAAGAGCTTACATGCCATACAAAGAATTCAGAAGTTATAAGCAGTTCTATAAGAACTGTTATAGTTTATAACCCCTAGGTGGCGCTGTTCTCTGATTTCCTCAGGACGTAATGCCGAAGCTCCCTACCGATTTTTGCGCCGATATATCCGATACTTCAAAAGTTATAGCAATTTATCACAGATTTCAAAATGGCGGACAGGCGGTTCGGTCAATCCCGGCATAATACATATCGGCAGATGCGGCATGAGCCAAGGAATCCGTAGACACCAAGATCATAATTTTCTGACAAACGATTCAGAAGTTATGCACAAAAATAGCCTTTTTTCCTATCTCATGACCCATAGGTGGCGCTGTCACCAAATTTGGCATGGACCCCCATTTCATGGTCGACATGAAGCGTACCAAATTTCATCTCGATTGATCAAAGAATGACCGAGATACAGCTTCAGAACCAATTTTGCGTCAATCTCGTTAAGTTCACGCATTAATTACTTTTGAATAAAGAAAAATATAAAAATTCTGTTCAGTCATTTCTATGCGGCTCACTCCAAAGATCATATGTGCCAAATCTCATAAGAATTGACCCAAATTTGAAGGAGGAGTAGCGAAAAAACGAAATACTGTACATTTCAAAATGGCCGATACTGTAATGGGAGGAGTCTTACTGTAAAGTTTCAAATTCAATAAGCATGAGGAGAGCAATCATGTGTACTAAGTAGAATTCTCATAGATCTAATGGATCACGAGTTATAACCATTTGAACATTGAATTTTTGAGATGATGGTGGCGCTATAGAGTTACTGCTAGAGACCCCATTTTTGGCCAAATGACTATTTATGACCACCACCACAACTGTGCCAAATTTCATCATTTTCCTATATACGGTTCATAGGGCTGCCATAGACTCCCATTGGGGAAGATTAAGATTAAGATTAAGAAGAATAATAATACTAACAGAAACAATAGGTGCCACAGCACCATAGGTGCTTGGCCCCTAAATATAGCTGCAAGCAGCAATTGCGGGGTCAAGCACCTTCGGCGCAATGCACACACAGCACAGCAAGCACACAAAGCACAGCAAGCTCACAATGCACAGCAAATACACAAAGCACAGCAATTACACAAATCACAGCAGGCACACAAAGCACAGCAAGCTCACAAAGCACAGCAAGCTCACAATGCACATCAAGCACACAAAGCACAGCAATTACACAAATCACAGCAGGCACACAAAGCACAGTAAGCTCACAAAGCACAGCAAGCACACAAAGCACAGCAAGCTCACAAGGCACAGCAAGCACACAAAGCACAGCAATTACACAAATCACAGCAGGCACACAAAGCACAACAAGCTCACAAAGCACAGCAAGCACACAAAGCACAGCAAACACAAAGCACAACAAGCACACAAAGCATAGCAAGAACACAAAGCACAGCAATTACACAAATCACAGCCGGCACACAAAGCACAGCAAGCTCACAAAGCACAGCAAGCACACAAAGCACAGCAAGCACACAAAGCACAGCAAGCACAGCAATTACACAAATCACAGCAGGCACACAAAGCACAGCAAGCTCACAAAGCACACAAAGCACAGCAAGCACGCAAAGCATAGCAAGCTCGCAAAGCACACCAAGCACACAAAGCACAGCAAGCTCACAAAGCACAGCAAGAACCACCATAATGCAGAGCAACAACAGCAAACATGGAAAAATAGAACACATGTGAACTACAGATAGGTTGAGAAGAATTGATGAGGAAGAACAAAACGTCATGACTCAGGTGGGATTTGAACCCAGAAACTCAAAATCTCAATGCATATGATTAACTAGATGCGCCACTCAGTTGACACAGTTCATGAAGCAGCAGACAAGACATTAGAGAGCTGAAAGGATTAACATATGTCAATCACCAAAGATGCAGGAAAGACACAGCAGAAGCACCACAATGCAGAGCAACAACAGCAAACATGGAAAAATAGAACACATGTGAACTACAGACAGGTTGAGAAGAATTGATGAGGAAGAACAAAACATCATGACTCAGGTGGGATTCGAACCCAGGAACTTAGAATCTAAAGGCAATTGGTTAACTAGATGCGCCACTCAGTTTACACAGTTCATGAGGCAGCAGACAAGAGATTAGAGAGCTGAAAGGATTAACATGTCAATCACCAAAGATGCAGAATTGACACAGCAGAAGTAGAAATAACAGAAATACAATGTACATGAGTTCAAGTGAAATTGAAGACAAGCAGACCATTATGTATAGTGATGCTATACAATGTAATATACAGTCACATTAATTTATTACTATGACAAATAGACAACGTCACAGGCACGGTAAACTTTAGAGTGGTATTTCTAAGAAAGAGAACAGAATATCAAAAATCTGTTCGGTCACATCTGTGCGGATTGCTCCAAACATTATACGAGCAGAACCTGACATAAAATACACAAAATTTGTAAAAGGAGTAGCGAAAAAATCATTTACCATATGCCTTACAATAACACCTGAACATAATGTTGGAAAATGACAAACAAGGTATCGTTGCGATCAGCATAAAACAGTGAATACAATTTCACAAAGAAAATGTATATCAGACAATGTATTCAGAAGTTATAAGCAGTTCAATAAGAACTGTTATAGTTTATAACCCCTAGGTGGCGCTGTACTCCGACTTCCCAGGTACCTTCAGGATATCATGTCGTAGGTCCTTACCATTTTTTGCGTGGATATGTCCAATAGTTCAAAAAATATAACAATTTATTTGAAATTTCAAAATGGCGGACAGGCGGTTTGGTCAAACACGGCATAATTCACATCGACAGATGCAGCATGAAGTGAGCAATCCATAGACATCAAGATCATAATTTTCTGACAAACATTACAGAAGTTATGGGCAAAAATAGCCTATTTTATTATGTCATGACCCATAGGTGGCGCTGTCACCAAATTTGGCATGGACCCCAAGTTCATGGTCCACATGAAGTGTACCAAATTTCATTGCAATTGATCAAAGAATGACTGAGCTATAGCTTCAGAACCATTTTTGCGTCAACCTCGTTAAGTTTGCGCATTTATTACTTTTGAACAAAGATAAAAATCAAAATTCTGTTCGGTCATTTCTATGCGGCTCACTCCAAAGATCATCTGTGACAAATCTCATAAGAATTGAACCACATTTGAAGGAGGAGTAGCGAAAAAACGAAATACTGTACATTTCAAAATGGCCGCTACTGTAATGGGTGGAGTCTTACTGTAAAGTATCAAATTTAATAAGCGGGATGAGAGCAATCACGTGTACTAAGTAGAATTTTCATAGATCAAATAGTTCACCAATTATAACAGTTTGAACATTGAATTTTTGGACTACTGGTGGCGCTATAGAGTTACTGCTAAAGACCCCATTTTTGGTCACATGACTATTTATGACCATCTCTACAACTGTGCCAAATTTCATCATTTTCCTATGTACGGTTCATAGGGCTGCCATAGACTCCCATTGGGGAAAAATAATAATAAATATAGCTGCAAGCAGCAACACGGGGTCAAGCACCTTCGGCGCAATGCACACAAAGCACAGCAAGCACACAAAGCACAGCAAGCTCACAATGCACAGCAAGCACACAAAGCACAGCAAGCACACAAAGCACAGCAAGCACACAAATCACAGCAGGCACACAAAACACAGCAAGCTCACAAAGCACAGCAACCACACAAAGCACAGCAAGCACACAAAGCATAGCAAGCTCACAAAGCACACAAAGCACAGCAAGCTCACAAAGCACAACCAGCACACAAAGCACAGCAAGCACACAAAGCACAGCAAGCACACAAAGCACAGCAAGCACACAAAGCACAGCAAGCACACAAAGCACAGCAAGAACCACCACAATGCAGAGCAACAACAGCAAACATGGAAAAATAGAACACATGTGAACTACAGACAGGTTGAGAAGAATTGATGAGGAAGAACAAAACGTCATGATTCAGGTGGGATTCGAACCCAGGAACTCAGAATCTCAATGCATGTGGTTTAACTAGATGTGCCACTCAGTTGACACAGTTCATGAGGCAGCAGACAAGAGATTAGAGAGCTGAAAGGATTAACATATGTCAATCACCAAAGATGCAGGAAAGACACAGCAGAAGCACCACAATGCAGAGCAACAACAGCAAACATGGAAAAATAGAACACATGTGAACTACAGACAGGTTGAGAAGAATTGATGAGGAAGAACAAAACGTCATGACTCAGGTGGGATTCGAACCCAGGAACTCAGAATCTCAATGCATGTGGTTTAACTAGATGCGCCACTCAGTTGACACAGTTCATGAGGCAGCAGACAAGAGATTAGAGAGCTGAAAGGATTAACATATGTCAATCACCAAAGATGCAGGAAAGACACAGCAGAAGCACCACAATGCAGAGCAACAACAGCACACATGGAAAAATAGAACACATGTGAACTACAGACAGGTTGAGAAGAATTGATTAGGAAGAACAAAACGTCATGACTCAGGTGGGATTCGAACCCAGGAACTCAGAATCTCAATGCATGTGGTTTAACTAGATGCGCCACTCAGTTGACACAGTTCATGAGGCAGCAGACAAGAGATTAGAGAGCTGAAAGGATTAACATGTCAATCACCAAAGATGCAGAATTGACACAGCAGAAGTAGAAATAACAGAAATACAATGTACATGAGTTCAAGTGAAATTGAAGACAAGCAGACCATTATGTATAGTGATGCTACACAATGTAATATACAGTCACATTAATTTATTACTATGACAAATAGACAACGTCACAGGCACGGTAAACTTTAGAGTGGTATTTCTAAGAAAGAGAACAGAATATCAAAAATCTGTTCGGTCACATCTGTGCGGATTGCTCCAAACATTATACGAGCAGAACCTGACATAAAATACACAAAATTTGTAAAAGGAGTAGCGAAAAAATCATTTACCATATGCCTTACAATAACACCTGAACATAATGTTGGAAAATGACAAACAAGGTATCGTTGCGATCAGCATAAAACAGTGAATACAATTTCACAAAGAAAATGTATATCAGACAATGTATTCAGAAGTTATAAGCAGTTCAATAAGAACTGTTATAGTTTATAACCCCTAGGTGGCGCTGTACTCTGACTTCCCAGGTACCTTCAGGATATCATGTCGAAGGTCCTTACCATTTTTTGCGCGGATATGTCCAATAGTTCAAAAAATATAACAATTTATTTGAAATTTCAAAATGGCGGACAGGCGGTTTGGTCAAACACGGCATAATTCACATCGACAGATGCGGCATGAAGTGAGCAATCCATAGACATCAAGATCATAATTTTCTGACAAACAGTTCAGAAGTTATGGGCAAAAATAGCCTATTTTATTATCTCATGACCCATAGGTGGCGCTGTCACCAAATTTGGCATGGACCCCAAGTTCATGGTCCACATGAAGTGTACCAAATTTCATTGCAATTGATCAAAGAATGACCGAGCTACAGCTTCAGAACAATTTTTGCGTCAACCTCGTTAAGTTTGCGCATTTATTACTTTTGAACAAAGAAAAAAATCAAAATTCTGTTCGGTCATTTCTATGCGGCTCACTCTAAAGATCATCTGTGCCAAATCTCATAAGAATTGAACCACATTTGAAGGAGGAGTAGCGAAAAAACGAAATACTGTACATTTCAAAATGGCCGCTACTGTAATGGGTGGAGTCTTACTGTAAAGTATCAAATTCAATAAGCGGGATGAGAGCAATCACGTGTACTAAGTAGAATTTTCATAGATCAAATAGTTCACCAATTATAACAGTTTGAACATTGAATTTTTGGACTACTGGTGGCGCTATAGAGTTACTGCTAAAGACCCCATTTTTGGTCACATGACTATTTATGACCATCTCTACAACTGTGCCAAATTTCATCATTTTCCTATGTACGGTTCATAGGGCTGCCATAGACTCCCATTGGGGAAAAATAATAATAATAATAATAATAATAAATATAGCTGCAAGCAGCGATACGGGGCCAAGCACCATCAGCGCAATGAGCACCAAAAGCACAGCATGAAAGATACAACGTATCAATCACCCAGGGCGCATTGAGCACCCAAGGTGCATCAAGAACACAAGGCGCCGCAAAGAACCCAAAGCGTAGCAATGACAGAGCAGAACCACCGCAGTGCAGAGCAGCAACAGAAAACATGGCAAAAATAGAACATATGTGAACTACAGACAGGTCGAGACAAATAGGTGGGAAAGAACAAAACTTTTAAAAGGAGAATTAACACCTGCCTCAGGCGGGATTCAAACCCATGAACTCAGGATCTCAATGCAAACAACTTAACAGATGCGCCACTCAGTAGACACAGCTCAAAGGATAGCAGAAAAGAGCTTACATGCCATACAAAGAATTCAGAAGTTATAAGCAGTTCTATAAGAACTGTTATAGTTTATAACGCCTAGGTGGTGCTGTTCTCTGATTTCTTCAGGACGTCATGCCGAAGCTCCCTACCGATTTTTGCGCCGATATATCCGATACTTCAAAAGTTATAGCAATTTATCACAGATTTCAAAATGGCGGACAGGCGGTTCGGTCAATCCCGGCATAATACATATCGACAGATGCGGCATGAGCCAAGGAATCCGTAGACACCAAGATCATAATTTTCTGAAAAACGATTCAGAAGTAATGCACAAAAATAGCCTTTTTTCCTATCTAATGACCCATAGGTGGCGCTGTCACCAAATTTGGCATGGACCCCCATTTCATGGTCGCCATGAAGCGTACCAAATTTCATCTCGATTGATCAAAGAATGACCGAGATACAGCTTCAGAACCAATTTTGCGTCAATCTCGTTAAGTTCACGCATTAATTACTTTTGAATAAAGAAAAATATCAAAATTCTGTTCAGTCATTTCTATGCGGCTCACTCCAAAGATCACATGTGCCAAAACTCATAAGAATTTAACCAAATTTGAAGGAGGAGTAGCGAAAAAACGAAATACTGTACATTTCAAAATGGCCGATACTGTAATGGGAGGAGTCTTACTGTAAAGTATCAAATTCAATAAGCGGGATGAGAGCAATCATGTGTACTAAGTAGAATTCTCATAGATCGAATGGATCACCAGTTATAACCATTTGAACATTGAATTTTTGAGATGATGGTGGCGCTATAGAGTTACTGCTAGAGACCCCATTTTTGGCCAAATGACTATTTATGACCACCACTACAACTGTGCCAAATTTCACCATTTTCCTACATACGGTTCATATGGCTGCCATAGACTCCCATTGGGGAAGAAGATTAAGAAGAAAAATACTAACAGAAACAATAGGTGCCACAGCACCATAGGTGCTTGGCCCCTAATAATAATACTAACAAAAACAATAGGTGTCTCAGCACCTTCGGTGCTTGACCCCTAAATATAGCTGCAAGCAGCAACACGGGGTCAAGCACCTTCGGCGCAATGCACACACAGCACAGCAAGCACACAAAGCACAGCAAGCTCACAATGCACAGCAAGCACACAAAGCACAGCAGGCACACAAAGCACAGCAAGCTCACAAAGCACAGCAAGCACACAAAGCACAGCAAGCACACAAAGCACAGCAAGCTCACAATGCACAGCAAGCACACAAAGCACAGCAATTACACAAATCACAGCAGGCACACAAAGCACAGCAAGCTCACAAAGAACAGCAAGCACACAAAGCACAGCAAGCACACAAAGCACAGCAAGCACACAAAGCACAGCAAGCACACAAAGCACAGCAAGCACAGCAATTACACAAATCACAGCAGGCACACAAAGCACAGCAAGCTCACAAAGCACAGCAAGCACACAAAGCACACAAAGCACAGCAAGCACAGCAAGCTCACAATGCACAGCAAGCACACAAAGCACAGCAATTACACAAATCACAGCAGGCACACAAAGCACAGCAAGCTCACAAAGAACAGCAAGCACACAAAGCACAGCAAGCACACAAAGCACAGCAAGCACACAAAGCACAGCAAGCACACAAAGCACAGCAAGCACAGCAATTACACAAATCACAGCAGGCACACAAAGCACAGCAAGCTCACAAAGCACACAAAGCACAGCAAGCACACAAAGCATAGCAAGCTCACAAAGCACAGCAAGCACACAAAGCACAGCAAGCTCACAAAGCACAGCAAGAACCACCATAATGCAGAGCAACAACAGCAAACATGGAAAAATAGAACACATGTGAACTACAGACAGGTTGAGAAGAATTGATGAGGAAGAACAAAACATCATGACTCAGGTGGGATTCGAACACAGGAACTTAGAATCTAAATGCAATTGGTTAACTAGATGCGCCACTCAGTTTACACAGTTCATGAGGCAGCAGACAAGAGATTAGAGAGCTGAAAGGATTAACATGTCAATCACCAAAGATGCAGAATTGACACAGCAGAAGTAGAAATAACAGAAATACAATGTACATTAGTTCAAGTGAAAATGAAGACAAGCAGATCATTATGTATAGTGATGCTATACAATGTAATATACAGTCACATTAATTTATTACTATGACAAATAGACAACGTCACAGGCACGGTAAACTTTAGAGTGGTATTTCTAAGAAAGAGAACAGAATATCAAAAATCTGTTCGGTCACATCTGTGCGGATTGCTCCAAACATTATACGAGCAGAACCTGACATCAAATACACAAAATTTGTAAAAGGAGTAGCGAAAAAATCATTTACCATATGCCTTACAATAACACCTGAACATAATGTTGGAAAATGACAAACAAGGTATCGTTGCGATCGGCATAAAACAGTGAATACAATTTCATAAAGAAAATGTATATCAGACAATGTATTCAGAAGTTATAAGCAGTTCAATAAGAACTGTTATAGTTTATAACCCCCAGGTGGCGCTGTACTCTGACTTCCCATGTACCTTCAGGACATCATGTCGAAGCTCCTTACCATTTTTTGCGCGGATATGTCCAATAGTTCAAAAAATATAACAATTTATTTGAAATTTCAAAATGGCGGACAGGCGGTTCGGTCAAACCCGGCATAATTCACATCGACAGATGCGGCATGAGGTAAGCAATCCATAGACATAAAGATCATAATTTTCTGACAAACAGTTCAGAAGTTATGGGCAATAATAGCCTATTTTTCTATCTCATGACCCATAGGTGGCGCTGTCACCAAATTTGGCATGGACCCCAAGTTCATGGTCCACATGAAGTGTACCAAATTTCATTTCAATTGATCAAAGAATGACTGAGATACAGCTTCAGAACCATTTTTGCGTCAACCTCGTTAAGTTTGCGCATTTATTACTTTTGAACAAAGATCAATATCAAAATTCTGTTCGGTCATTTCTATGCAGCTCACTCCAAAGATCATCTGTGCCAAATCTCATAAGAATTGAACCGCATTTTAAGGAGGAGTAGCGAAAAAACAAAATACTGTACATTTCAAAATGGCCGCTACTGTAATGGGTGGAGTCTTACTGTAAAGTATCAAATTCAATAAGCACGATGAGAGCAATCACGTGTACTAAGTAGAATTTTCATAGTTCAAATGTATCATTAGTTATAACAGTTCGAACATTGATTTTTTGGACTACTGGTGGCGCTATAGAGTTACTGCTAAAGACCCCATTTTTGGTCACATGACTATTTATGACCACCTCTACAACTGTGCCAAATTTCATCATTTTCCTATGTACGGTTCATAGGGCTGCCATAGACTCCCATTGGGGAAAAATAATAATAATAATAATAATAATAATAATACTAACAAAAACAATAGGTGTCTCAGCACCTTCGGTGCTTGACCCCTAAATATAGCTGCAAGCAGCGATACGGGGCCAAGCACAATCAGCGCAATGAGCTCCCAAAGCACAGCAAGAAAGATACAACTTATCAATCACCCAGGGTGCATTGAGCACCCAAGGTGCATCAAGAACACAAGGCTCAGCAAAGAACCCAAAGCGTAGCAATGACAGAGCAGAACCACCGCAGTGCAGAGCAGCAACAGAAAACATGGCAAAAATAGAACATATGTGAATTACAGACAGGTCAAAAAGAATAGGTGAGAGAGAACTAAACTATAATAGAAGAAATTAACACCTGGCTCAGGTGGGATTCGAACCCATGAACTCAGGATCTCTATGCAAATGACTTAACAGATGCGCCACTCAGTAGACACAGCTCAAGGGGCAGCAGAAAAGAGCTTACATGCCATACAAAGATTCAGAAGTTATAAGCAGTTCTATAAGAACTGTTATAGTTTATACCCCTAGGTGGCGCTGTTCTCTGATTTCCTCAGGACGTCATGCCGAAGCTCCCTACCGATTTTTGCGCCGATATATCCGATACTTCAAAAGTTATAGCAATTTATCACAGATTTCAAAATGGCGGACAGGCGGTTCGGTCAATCCCGGCATAATACATATCGGCAGATGCGGCATGAGCCAAGGAATCCGCAGACACCAAGATCATAATTTTCTGACAAACGATTCAGAAGTTATGCGCAAAAATAGCCTTTTTTCCTATCTCATGACCCATAGGTGGCGCTGTCACCAAATTTGGCATGGACCCCCATTTCATGGTCGACATGAAGCGTACCAAATTTCATCTCGATTGATCAAAGAATGACCGAGATACAGCCTCAGAACCAATTTTGCGTCAATCTCGTTAAGTTCACGCATTAATTACTTTTGAATAAAGAAAAATATCAAAATTCTGTTCAGTCATTTCTATGCGGCTCACTCCAAAGATCACATGTGCCAAATCTCATAAGAATTTAACCAAATTTGAAGGAGGAGTAGCGAAAAAACGAAATACTGTACATTTCAAAATGGTCGCTACTGTAATGGGTGGAATCTTACTGTAAGGAATTAAAAACAATAAGCATGAGAAGAGCAATCACGTGTACTAAGTAGAATTTTCATAGAGCAAATGGATCACGAGTTATAACCATTTGAACATTGAATTTTTGAGATGATGGTGGCGCTATAGAGTTACTGCTAGAGACCCCATTTTTGGCCACATGACTATTTATGACCACCACTACAACTATGCCAAATTTCATCATTTTCCTACATACGGTTCATAGGGCTGCCATAGACTCCCATTGGGGAAGATTAAGATTAAGATTAAGATTAAGATTAAGATTAAGAAGAATAATAATACTAACAGAAACAATAGGTGCCACAGCACCATAGGTGCTTGGCCCCTAATAATACTAACAGAAACAATAGGTGTCTCAGCACCTTCGGTGCTTGACCCCTAATAATACTAACAATTCCAATAGGTGTCACAGCACCTTCGGTGCTTGACCCCTAATAATACTAACAATTACAATAGGTGTCTCAGCACCTTCGGTGCTTGACCCCTAAATATAGCTGCAAGCAGCGATTCGGGGCCAAGCACCTTTAGCGCAATGAGCATCCAAAGCACAAAAAGCAACATAGAAGGTATCAATAACCCAATGCGCATTGACCACCCAAGGTGCATCAAGAACACAAGGCGCAGCAAGTACCCAAAGCGTAGCAATCACACAGCAGAACCACCGCAGTGCAGAGCAGCAACAGAAAATATGACAAAAACAGAACATATGTGAACTACAGAAGGGTTGAGAAGAATAGGTGAGAAAGAACAAAACTTTAATAGAACAAATTAACACTTGCCTCAAGCGGGTTTCGAACCCAAGAACTAAGCATCTCTTTGCATGTGACTAACACGATACGCCATTCAGTTAACACGGTTCATGAGGCAGCAGAATAGAGTGTACAGAGATGAAAGCATTGACATATGCCAATCACCACAGATGCAGAAATGACACAGCAGAGCAGATATAACTGAAGTATAATGTATATAAGAATCAACAAGCTCAAGTGAGGTTGAAGACAAGAAGAACATTCTGTACAGAAACGCTATGAAATGTAATATACAGTAATTAACTATGACAAATAGACAAGATTACAAGCACGGTCAACTTTGGAGCAATATTTCTAAGAAAGAGAACAGAATATAAAAAATCTGTTCGGTCATTTCTGTGCGGATTGCTCCAAACATTATACGAGCAGAACCTGGCATAAAATAAACAAAATTTGTAAAAGGAGTAGCGAAAAGATAATTTACCATATGCCTTACAATAACACATGAACAGAATGTTGGAAAATGAAAAACGAGGTATCGTTGCGATCGGCATAAACCAGTGAAACTAATTTCACAAAGAATATATATATCAGACGAACGATTCAGAAGTTATGTGCAAAAATAGCCTTTTTTCATATCTCATGACCCATAGGTGGCGCTGTCACCAAATTTGGCATGGACCCCCAGTTCATGGTCGACATGAAGTGTACCAAATTTCTTTTCGATTGATCAAAGAATGACCAAAATACAGCTTCAGAAACAATTTTGCGTCAACCTCGTTAAGTTCACACATTAATTACTTTTGAATAAAGAAAAAAATCAAAATTCTGTTCGGTCATTTCTATGCGGCTCACTCCAAAGATCACCTGTGCCAAATTTCATAACATTTGAACCAAATTTGAAGGAGGAGTAGCGAAAAAACAAAATACTGTACATTTCAAAATTGCCGCTAATGTAATGACAGGAGTCTTACTGTAAAGTATCAAATTCAATAAGCGTGATGAGAGCAATCACGTGTACTAAGTAGAATTTTCATAGATCTAATGGATCACAAGTTATAACCATTTGAACATTGAATTTTTGAGCTGATGGTGGCGCTATAAAGTTACTGCTAGAGACTCCAATTTTGGCCACATGAATATTTATGACCAACATTACAACTGTGCAAAATTTCATCATTTTCTTACATTCGGTTCATAGGGCTGCCATAGACTTCCATTGGGGAAGAAAAATTTACTAACAGAAACAATGACCAATATAGCTGCAAGCAGCAACACGGGGTCAAGCACCTTCGGCGCAATGCACACACAGCACAGCAAGCACACAAAGCACAGCAAGCTCACAATGCACAGCAAGCACACAAAGCACAGCAGGCACACAAAGCACAGCAAGCTCACAAAGCACAGCAAGCACACAAAGCACAGCAAGCACACAAAGCACAGCAAGCTCACAATGCACAGCAAGCACACAAAGCACAGCAATTACACAAATCACAGCAGGCACACAAAGCACAGCAAGCTCACAAAGAACAGCAAGCACACAAAGCACAGCAAGCACACAAAGCACAGCAAGCACACAAAGCACAGCAAGCACACAAAGCACAGCAAGCACAGCAATTACACAAATCACAGCAGGCACACAAAGCACAGCAAGCTCACAAAGCACAGCAAGCACACAAAGCACACAAAGCACAGCAAGCACAGCAAGCTCACAATGCACAGCAAGCACACAAAGCACAGCAATTACACAAATCACAGCAGGCACACAAAGCACAGCAAGCTCACAAAGAACAGCAAGCACACAAAGCACAGCAAGCACACAAAGCACAGCAAGCACACAAAGCACAGCAAGCACACAAAGCACAGCAAGCACAGCAATTACACAAATCACAGCAGGCACACAAAGCACAGCAAGCTCACAAAGCACACAAAGCACAGCAAGCACACAAAGCATAGCAAGCTCACAAAGCACAGCAAGCACACAAAGCACAGCAAGCTCACAAAGCACAGCAAGAACCACCATAATGCAGAGCAACAACAGCAAACATGGAAAAATAGAACACATGTGAACTACAGACAGGTTGAGAAGAATTGATGAGGAAGAACAAAACATCATGACTCAGGTGGGATTCGAACACAGGAACTTAGAATCTAAATGCAATTGGTTAACTAGATGCGCCACTCAGTTTACACAGTTCATGAGGCAGCAGACAAGAGATTAGAGAGCTGAAAGGATTAACATGTCAATCACCAAAGATGCAGAATTGACACAGCAGAAGTAGAAATAACAGAAATACAATGTACATTAGTTCAAGTGAAAATGAAGACAAGCAGATCATTATGTATAGTGATGCTATACAATGTAATATACAGTCACATTAATTTATTACTATGACAAATAGACAACGTCACAGGCACGGTAAACTTTAGAGTGGTATTTCTAAGAAAGAGAACAGAATATCAAAAATCTGTTCGGTCACATCTGTGCGGATTGCTCCAAACATTATACGAGCAGAACCTGACATCAAATACACAAAATTTGTAAAAGGAGTAGCGAAAAAATCATTTACCATATGCCTTACAATAACACCTGAACATAATGTTGGAAAATGACAAACAAGGTATCGTTGCGATCGGCATAAAACAGTGAATACAATTTCACAAAGAAAATGTATATCAGACAATGTATTCAGAAGTTATAAGCAGTTCAATAAGAACTGTTATAGTTTATAACCCCTAGGTGGCGCTGTACTCTGACTTCCCATGTACCTTCAGGACATCATGTCGAAGCTCCTTACCATTTTTTGCGCGGATATGTCCAATAGTTCAAAAAATATAACAATTTATTTGAAATTTCAAAATGGCGGACAGGCGGTTCGGTCAAACCCGGCATAATTCACATCGACAGATGCGGCATGAGGTAAGCAATCCATAGACATCAAGATCATAATTTTCTGACAAACAGTTCAGAAGTTATGGGCAATAATAGCCTATTTTTCTATCTCATGACCCATAGGTGGCGCTGTCACCAAATTTGGCATGGACCCCAAGTTCATGGTCCACATGAAGTGTACCAAATTTCATTTCAATTGATCAAAGAATGACTGAGATACAGCTTCAGAACCATTTTTGCGTCAACCTCGTTAAGTTTGCGCATTTATTACTTTTGAACAAAGATCAATATCAAAATTCTGTTCGGTCATTTCTATGCAGCTCACTCCAAAGATCATCTGTGCCAAATCTCATAAGAATTGAACCGCATTTTAAGGAGGAGTAGCGAAAAAACGAAATACTGTACATTTCAAAATGGCCGCTACTGTAATGGGTGGAGTCTTACTGTAAAGTATCAAATTCAATAAGCACGATGAGAGCAATCACGTGTACTAAGTAGAATTTTCATAGTTCAAATGTATCATTAGTTATAACAGTTCGAACATTGATTTTTTGGACTACTGGTGGCGCTATAGAGTTACTGCTAAAGACCCCATTTTTGGTCACATGACTATTTATGACCACCTCTACAACTGTGCCAAATTTCATCATTTTCCTATGTACGGTTCATAGGGCTGCCATAGACTCCCATTGGGGAAAAATAATAATAATAATAATAATAATAATAATACTAACAAAAACAATAGGTGTCTCAGCACCTTCGGTGCTTGACCCCTAAATATAGCTGCAAGCAGCGATACGGGGCCAAGCACCATCAGCGCAATGAGCACCACAGCAAGAAAGATACAACGTATCAATCACCCAGGGCGCATTGAGCACCCAAAGCACAGCAAAAACCACACGACGCAGCAAATGCGCAAAGCGCAGAAAGCGCGCAATACAGACCCCGAACCCGAAGCAAAGCAAATGCAGAGCAGAACCACTGCAGTGCGGAGCAACAACAGAAAAGATGGCAAAAATATAACACGTGTGGAAAACCAGACAGGTCGAGAAGAACGTGTTAAAGGGAACACAAAAGGAAATCTCAATAAGTGAAAGTAAGAGCTGGGATTCAAACCCATGACCTCATGTTCCCAAAGCACAGCACTAACTGCATGCGCCACTGAGTAAACGATTAAACCACTGAGTTGGTGTGCCCAAGTTATAGAATACAGCTTTACAGCTATAAACATTGATATCCAGCAATTACCAAAAGTGTAGAAATGACAACAGAGAGCACAAATAACTGAAATACAATGTATAGTATGAAAATCACAAAACTTAAGTGAGAAAAAAAGTTTTGACAAAGACCACTGCACATGGGATTTGAACCCATGAACTCAAGTTCCCAAAGCACAGGACTAACCGCATGCGCCACTGAGGAATCATGGGTTGAAAGGCTGTGGAAAAGATGCTTCAAGGCTGCAAACATTGACATGCCAATCACTGAAAGGGCAGAAATAACACAACAAAGCAAAAATAAACAGAAATACAAAGTGTAGGGCAATCAAATAACTTAAATGGCACTGAATTCGTGAAGAACGTTTTGTACAATAATGAACAACATGGGCAAATTTTGTCAGATTCTTTTTAATATGACAAAGGGACAGCATGACAGGCATGGTCCGCTTTACAGAGGTATTTCTCAAAAATTTGACACTCAGCAGAAAAATCTGTTCAGTCACGTCTGTGCGGATTGCTCCAAACATACAAGCAGAACCTGGCATAAAATAAACAAAATTTGTAAAAGGAGTAGCGAAAAAATCATTTACCATATGCTTTACAATAACACATGAACAGAATGATGGAAAATGCCAAACAAGGTATTGTTGCGATCGGCAAAAACCAGTGAATAAAATGTCACAAAGAAAATGTATATCAGTCAAAGTATTCTGAAGATATAAGCAGTTCTATAAGAACTGTTATAGTTTATAACCCCTAGGTGGCGCTGTACTCTGACTTCCCAGGAAACTTTTAGGACATCATGCCGAAGCTCCCTAACTATTTTTGCACGAATATGTCCAATAGTTCAAAAGATATAACAATTTATGACCAATTTCAAAATGGCGGACAGGTGGTGTGGTCAAACCCGACATAATACATATCGACAGATTCGGCATGAGCCAAGGAATCCGTAAACACCAAGATCATAATTTTCTGACAAACATTTCAGTAGTTATGGGCAAAAAAAGCCATTTTCCATATCTCATGACCCATAGGTGGCGCTGTCACCAAATTTGGCATGGACCCCAAGTTCATGGTCCACATGAAGTGTACCAAATTTCATTTCAATTGATCAGAGAATGACCGAGATACAGCTTCAGAACCATTTTTGCGTCAACCTCGTTAAGTTTGCGCATTTATTACTTTTGAACAAAGATAAATATCAAAATTCTGTTTGGTCATTTCTGTGCGGCTCACTCCAAAGTTCACCTGTGCCAAATTTCATAACAATTGAACCAAATTTGAAGGAGGAGTAGCGAATAAACGGAATACTGTACATTTCAAAATGGCCACTACTGTAATGGGTGGAGTTTTACTGTAAGGTATTAAAAACAACAAGCATGAGGAGAGCAATCACGTGTACTAAGTAGAATTTTCATAGATCAAGCGGATCAGCAGTTATAACCATTTGAACATTGAATTTTTGCACTGCTGGTGGCGCTATAGAGTTAGTACTAGAGACCCCATTTTTGGTCACATGACTTTTTAAGACCACCACTACAACTGTGCCAAATTTCATCATTTTCCTATGTACGGTTCATAGGGCTGCCATAGACGCCTATGGCTAAGAAGAGGAAGCAGAATAATAATAATAATAATACTAACAATTCCAATAGGTGTCACAGCACCTTCGGTGCTTGACCCCTAATAATACTAACAGAAACAATAGGTGCCACAGCACCATAGGTGCTTGGCCCCTAATAATAATAATAATACTAACAATTCCAATAGGTGCCATAGCACCATAGGTGCTTGGCCCCTAATAATACTAACAAAAACAATAGGTGTCTCAGCACCTTCGGTGCTTGACCCCTAATAATACTGACAAATATAGCTGTAGACAGCGATACGGGGCCAAGCAACAATGGTCCTGCAACACGCAACGAAGCTGAAAGGACATGCAATTGAAGAATGCAATGTAGCAGATACGTATGGGAACTATCAGCACACAGGACTCAGAGATGAGAATGAACATAATGAAAAAATAAAAATTTTGAAGTATAATATTTTATTGCATGCTGAAAGAAGGACCGATTAGTCCAATGCTGACCTAGAAAACAATTGAACCACCAAAGCATCATACATGTTACACATGAGACTTAAACCAAAAGAGCACAAACGAAATAATACCTGTAAAAATAATAAAGTAAAATACAAATAATGAATTGAAGCTTTTGACTCTAAAGTAAGAGACTTCAATTTCTGCCCTAGCCAGGACTTGAACCCATGATCTCCAGGTTTCATGCCTGTCACTCATCTGGTTGAGCTACAGGGGAGACATACATACAGACAGCTGCTTAAGCTAGATTGCTGTAGTGACAATGTGTATGTTCAAGTTTGGAGAGATTTTTCTCAAGAACAGAATATTTTTTTAAATCCCCTGTAGGTAGTCAAACCTGTTCAAACATTTAACTCTACATGATATATCATTTGTATGAACCATACTAATTGCTGCCCTACGCTGGATTTGAACCCGCAACCTCTGGATTTCATGCCCATCACGCATTTGGTTGAGCTACTGGGAAGGCATAGATTACCCCATCAAATATTCTCCATAGAAGTTTAGTTGATTAAATGGTTTAAAAGTTATTCCTATTGACAAATGTATTACTTTTGAACAAAGATAAATATCAAAATTCTGTTTGGTCATTTCTATGTGGCTTGGTCCAAAGATAATCTGAGCCAAATTGTGTAACAATTCAACAAACACTGCAAAAGTAGTAGCAAAAAAAACTGAATACTGTACTTTTCAAAATGGCCGCTACTGCATTTTTGAACCGGTGATGATGCTTGGCCAACAAATTGCAAGCCGTGCAGAACATGGAAAACAGACTGGTTGAGAATAAAAGGTGAGAATAAACTCAAAACAAATATAAATAGAAAAACATAACACATGCATCAGACGGGATTCGAACCCTTAACCTCTGAGTTTTGATGCATGCGATTTAATAGACTGAGCTACACATGCAGTGTAGCTAGCCAAGGTTTTCAGAGCTGCAAGCAATCAAATGGAGGAAGGAAGGTGCAGACATGACATTGCAGAGCAGAAATAACAAAATTACAATTTATATGAGAATCAGATAGTATAAGTGAGAAGAGTTAAAGTTTAAGTCAAGAAAAACATGTTGTATAGGAATGCACAACATGTTATAATGCAGTCATAATAATTTAATATGACGAAGAGACAATGTCACAGGGACAGTCAACTTTGGACAGGTATTTCTCGGGAATGGCAGAGAATATAAAAAATGTGTTTGGTCATTTCTGTGCGGATTGCTCCAAAGTTTATGTGAGCAGAGCCTGACATAAAATAGACTTAATTTGCAAAAGTAGTAGCGAAAAAACTACTTCACATATGCTATGAAATAAGATATGAACAGAATGTTGAAAACTGACAAATGAGATATCGTTGCAATCGACATAAACCAGTGAATAAAAATTCACAAAGAAAATGAATATCAGACAAAGTTTTCAGAAGTTATGGGCTGTTTTATATAGTTTATAAACCCTAGGTGGCGCTGTCTTCAGATATCCCAAGTACCTTCAGGATATCATACCGGATGCTTCCTACCGATTTTTGTGCCGATACATTATATAGAATAATAGTTATCCCAATTTAAAACAAAATTCAAAATAGTGGACAGGCGGTTTGGTCATTTCCGGCATAATATATATCGACAGATTGGTTATGAGCCAAGGAATCCATAGACACTAAGATCATAATTTTCTATCAAACATTTCAATAGTTATGGGCAAAAATGGCCATTTTTCATATCTCATGACCCATAGGTGGCGCTGTCCTCAAATTTGGCATGGTACCCCAGTTCATGGTCCTTATGAAGGGTACCAAGTTTCATTTCAATTGATCAAAGAATGACAGAGATAATGACTCAGAACGAATTTTGGGTTGACATCGATAAATGTACGCAATTATTTCTTTTGAACAAAGATAAATATCAAAATTCTGTTTGGTCATTTCTATGTGGCTCGGTCCAAAGATAATCTGAGCCAAATTGTGTAACAATTCAACAAACACTGCAAAAGTAGTAGCAAAAAAACTGATTACTGTACTTTTCAAAATGGCCGCTACTGCATTTTTGAACTGGTGATGATGCTTGGCCACCAAATTGCAAGCCGTGCAGAACATGGAAAACAGACTGGTTGAGAATAATAGGTGAGAATAAACTCAAAACAACAAATATTAATAGAAAAACATAACACATGCATCAGACGGGATTCGAACCCTTAACCTCTGAGTTTTGATGCATGCGATTTAATAGACTGAGCTACACAGGCAGTGTAGCTAGCCAAGGTTTTCAGAGCTGCAAGCATTCAAATGGAGGAAGGAAGGTGCAGACATGACATTGCAGAGCAGAAATAACAAAATTACAATTTATATGAGAATCAGATAGTTTAAGTGAGAAGAGTTAAAGTTTAAGTCAAGAAAAACATGTTGTATAGGAATGCACAACATGTTATAATGCAGTCATAATAATTTAATATGACGAAGAGACAATGTCACAGGGACAGTCAACTTTGGACAGGTATTTCTCGGGAATGGCAGAGAATATAAAAAATGTGTTTGGTCATTTCTGTGCGGATTGCTCCAAAGTTTATGTGAGCAGAGCCTGGCATAAAATAGACTTAATTTGCAAAAGTAGTAGCGAAAAAACTACTTCACATATGCTATGAAATAAGATATGAACAGAATGTTGAAAACTGACAAATGAGACATCGTTGCAATCGACTTAAACCAGTGAATATAAATTCACAAAGAAAATGAATATCAGACAAAGTTTTCAGAAGTTATGGGCTGTTTTATATAGTTTATGAACCCTAGGTGGCGCTGTCTTCAGATTTCCCAAGTACCTTCAGGACATCATACCGATGCTTCCTACCGATTTTTGTGCCGATACATTATATAGAATAATAGTTATCCCAATTTAAAGCAAAATTCAAAATAGTGGACAGGCGGTTTGGTCATTTCCGGCAAAATATATATCGACAGATTGGTCATGAGCCAAGGAATCCATAGACACTAAGATCATAATTTTCTATCAAACATTTCAATAGTTATGGGCAAAATTATCCATTTTTCATATCTCATGACCCATAGGTGGCGCTGTCCTCAAATTTGACATGGTACCACCATTCATGGTCCTAATGAAGGGTACCAAGTTTCATTTCAATTGATCAAAGAATGACCGAGATAATGACTCAGAACGAATTTTGGGTCGACATCAATAAATGTACGCAATTATTACTTTTGAACAAAGATAAAAATCAAAATTCTGTTCGGTCATTTCTCTGCGGCTCGGTCCAAAGATTCTCTGTGCCAAATTGCGTAACAATGCAATGAACGCTGCAAAAGTAGTAGCGAAAAAACGAAATACTGTACTTTTCAAAATGGCCGCTACTGTAATGGGTGGAGTCTTAATGTAAGGTGGTCATTGTAATGAGCGTGAGGAGAGGATTCAGATGTAGTAGGTAGAGTTTTTGTTGACCAAATGATTCTACAGTTATAACCATTTGAATATTGAATTTTTGAAGTGTTGGTGGCGCTATAGAGTTAATGCTAGAGACCCCATAGTTGGTCACATGACTATTTAGGACCACCACTACAAGTGTGCCAAATTTGTTTCATTTTCCTATGTACGGTTCATAGGGCTGCCATAGACTCCCATTGGGGAAGAAGAAATATAATAATAATAATAAATATAGCTGCAAGCAGCGATACGGGGCCAAGCACCATCAGCGCAATGAGCACCAAAATGAGCACAGCAAGAAACATACAACGTATCGATCACCCATGGCGCATTGAGCACCCAAGGTGCATCAAAAACACAAGGCTCAGCAAAGAACCCAAAGCGTAGCAATGACAGAACAGAACCACCGCAGTGCAGAGCAGCAACAGAAAACATGGCAAAAATAGAACATATGTGAACTACAGACAGGTCAAGAAGAATAGGTGGGAAAGAACAAAACTTTAATAGAAGAAATTAACACCTGGCTCAGGTTGGATTCGAACCCATGAACTCATGATCTCTTTGCATGCGACTTAACAGATGCGCCACTCAGTAGACAAAGCTCAAGGAGCAGCAGAAAAGAGCTTACATGCCATACAAAGAATTCAGAAGTTATAAGCAGTTCTATAAGAACTGTTATAGTTTATACCCCTAGGTGGCGCTGTTCTCTGATTTCCTCAGGACGTCATGCCGAAGCCCCCCTCCCGATTTTTGCGCCGATATATCCGATACTTCAAAAGTTATAGCAATTTATCACAGATTTCAAAATGGCGGACAGGCGGTTCGGTCAATCCCGGCATAATACATATCGACAGATGCGGCATGAGCCAAGGAATCCGTAGACACCAAGATCATAATTTTCTGACAAACGATTCGCACGTGTGGAAAACCAGACAGGTTGAGAAGAATAGGTGAGAAAAAAAAAAACGTTAATAGAAGAAATTAACACTTGCCTTAGGCGGGATTCGATCCCAAGAATTCAGAATCTCGTTGCGTGTGACTTACCAGTTGTGCCACTCAGTTGACACAGTTCAAGGGGCAGCAGAAAAGTGGTTTTAGAGATGCAAGGATTGACATATGCTAATCACCAAAGATACAAAAATGACACAGCAGAGCAGAAATAACAGAAATACAATGTATATGAGAATCAAAAAGCTCAAGTGAGATTGAAAACAAGAAGAACATTATGTACAGTGATGCTATAAAATGTAGCATACAGTAATTAACTATGACAAATAGACAACGTCACAGTCACGGTCAACTTTAAAGAGATTTTTCTCAAAAAAATTCCTAGGTGCCAAAAAAATCTGTTCAGTCATTTCTGTGCGGATTGCTCCAAACATTATACGAGCAGAGCCTGGCATAAAATAAACAAAATTTGTAAAAGGAGTAGCGAAAAAATCGTTTACCATATTCCTTACAATAACATATGAACAGAATGATGGGAAATGACAAATGTGGTATCGTTGCGATCGGCATAAACCAGTGAATACAATTTCACAAAGAAAATGAATATCAGACAAAGTATTGAGAAGTTATAAGCAGTTCTATAAGAACTGTTACGGTTTATAACCCCTAGGTGGCGCCATACTCTGACTTCCCAGGTACCCTAAGGACAACATGTCGAAGCTCCCTACCTTTTTTTGCGCCGATATATCCGATACTTCAAAAGTTATAGCAATTTATTACAGATTTCAAAATGGCGGACAGGCGGTTCGGTCAATCCCGGCATAATACATATCTGCAGATGCGGCATGAGCCAAGGAATCCGTAGACACCAAGATCATAATTTTCTGACAAACGATTCAGAAGTTATGCGCAAAAATAGCCTTTTTTCCTATCTCATGACCCATAGGTGGCGTTGTCACCAAATTTGGCATGGACCCCCATTTCATGGTCGACATGAAGCGTACCAAATTTCATCTCGATTAATCAAAGAATGACCGAGATACAGCTTCAGAACCAATTTTGCGTCAATCTCGTTAAGTTCACGCATTAATTACTTTTGAATAAAAAGTCATTCAGTCATTTCTATGCGGCTCACTCCAAAGATCACATGTGCCAATTCTCATAAGAATTGAACCAAATTTGAAGGAGGAGTAGCGAAAAAACGAAATACTGTACATTTCAAAATGGCCGCTACTGTAATGGGTGGAGTCTTACTGTAAAGTATAAAATTCAATAAGCGGGAGGAGAGCAATCACGTGTACTAAGTAGAATTCACATAGATCTAATGGATCACGAGTTATAACCATTTGAACATTGAATTTTTGAGATGATGGTGGCGCTATAGAGTTACTGCTAAAGACCCCATTTTTGGCCAAATGACTATTTATGACCACCACTACAACTGTGCCAAATTTCATCGTTTTCCTACATACGGTTCATAGGGCTGCCATAGACTCCCATTGGGGAAGAAAAAGAAGAAAGTACAATAACAATAGGTGCCACAGCACCATAGGTGCTTGGCCCCTAAATATAGCTGCAAGCAGCAATTGCGGGGCCAAGCACCTTCAGCGCAATGAGCACCCAAAGCACAGCAAAAACCACACGACGCAGCAAATGTGCAAAGCGCAGACAGCGCGCAATACAGAGGCCGAACCCGAAGCAAAGCAAATGCAGAGCAGAACCACTGCAGTGCGGAGCAACAACAGTAAAGATGGCAAAAATATAACACGTGTGGAAAACCAGACAGGTCGAGAAGAACGTGTTAAAGTGAACACAAAAGGAAATCTCAATAAGTGAAAGTAAGAGCTGGGATTCGAACCCATGACCTCAGGTTCCCAAAGCACAGCAGTTACCGCATGCGCCACTGAGTAAACGATTAAAACACTGAGTTGGTGTGTCAAAGCTATAGAATAGAGATTTAGAGCTGTAAACATTGATATCCAGCAATTACCAAAAGTGCAGAAATGACAACAGAGAGCAAATATAACAGAAATACAATTTATAGTGTAAGATTCACAAAACTTAAGTGAGAAAAAAGTACAGACAAAATGTCACTGCACATGGGATTCGAACCCATGACCTCAGAATCTCATGGCATGTGGTTAAACAGATGCACAACTCAGTTAACACAGCTCCAAGGGCAGCAAAAAAACAGCTTAGGTGTTGCAAGGATTGACATGTGCCAATCAACACAGATGCAGAACTGACAGTGCAGAGCAGAACTAACAGAAATACAATGTATATGAGAATCAAAAAGCTCAAGTGAGATTGAAGACAAGCCGATCATTATGTATAGTAATGCTATACAATGTAATATACAGTCACATTAATTTACTATGACAAATAGACAATGTCACAGGCACGGTCAACTTTGGAGTGGTATTTCTAAGAAAGAGAACAGAATATCAAAAATCTGTTTGGTCATTTCTGTGTGGATTGCTCCAAACATTATACGAGCAGTACCTGGCATAAAATAAACAAAATTTGTAAAAGGAGTAGCGAAAAAATCATCTACCATATGCTTTACAATAATACATGAACAGAATGTTGGAAAATGACAAACAAGGTATCGTTGCAATCGGCATAAACCAGTAAATACAATTTCACAAAGAAATTAATATCAGACAAAGTATTCAGACGTTATAAGCAGTTCCATAAGAACTGTTATAGTTTATAACCCCTAGGTGGCGCTGTACTCTGACTTCCCAGGTACCTTCAGGACATCATGTCGAAGCTCCTTACTAATTTTTGCGCGGATATGTCCAATAGTTCAAAAAATATAACAATATATGTGAAATTTCAAAATGGCGGACAGGCGGTTCGGTCAAACCCGACATAATACACATCGGCAGATGCGGCATGAGGTAAGCAATCCATAGACATCAAGATCATAATTTTCTGACAAACAGTTCAGAAGTTATGGGCAAAAATAGCCTATTTTCATATCTCATGACCCATAGGTGGCGCTGTCACCAAATTTGGCATGAACCCCAAGTTCATGGTCCACATGAAGTGTACCAAATTTCATTTCAATTGATCAAAGAATGACCGAGCTACAGCTTCAGAACCATTTTTGCGTCAACCTTGTTAAATTTGCGCATTTATTACTTTTGAACAAAAATAAATATCAAAATTCTGTTCGGTCATTTCTGTGCGGCTCACTCCAAAGTTCACCTGTGCCAAATTTCATAACAATTGAACCAAATTTGAAGGAGGAGTAGCGAATAAATGGAATACTGTACATTTCAAAATGGCCGCTACTGTAATGGGTGGAGTTTTACTGTAAGGTCTTAAAAACAACAAGCATGAGGAGAGCAATCACGTGTACTAAGTAGAATTTTCATAGATCAAGCGGATCAGCAGTTATAACCATTTGAACATTGAATTTTTGCACTGCTGGTGGCACTATAGAGTTAGGACTAGAGACCCCATTTTTGGTCACATGACTTTTTAAGACCACCACTACAACTGTGCCAAATTTCATCATTTTCCTACGTACGGTTCATAGGGCTGCCATAGACTCCCATTGGGGAAGAAGATGAAGAATAATAATACTGACAGTTCCAATAGGTGCCTCAGCACCTTCGGTGCTTGGCCCCTAATAATAAATATAGCTGCAAGCAGCGATACGGGGCCAAGCACCATCAGCGCAATGAGCACCAAAAGCACAGCAAGAAACATACAACGTATCAATCACCCAGGGCGCATTGAGCACCCAAGGTGCATCAAAAACACAAGGCTCAGCAAAGAACCCAAAGCGTAGCAATGACAGAGCAGAACCACCGCAGTGCAGAGCAGCAACAGAAAACATGGCAAAAATAGAACATATGTGAACTACAGACAGGTCAAGAAGAATAGGTGGGAAAGAACAAAACTTTAATAGAAGAAATTAACACCTGGCTCAGGTTGGATTCGAACCCATGAACTCATGATCTCTTTGCATACGACTTAACAGATGCGCCACTCAGTAGACACAGCTCAAGGAGCAGCAGAAAAGAGCTTACATGCCATACAAAGAATTCAGAAGTTATAAGCAGTTCTATAAGAACTGTTATAGTTTATACTCCTAGGTGGCGCTGTTCTCTGATTTCCTCAGGACGTCATGCCGTAGCTCCCTACCGATTTTTGCGCCGATATATCCGATACTTCAAAAGTTATAGCAATTTATCACAGATTTCAAAATGGCGGACAGGCGGTTCGGTCAATCCCGGCATAATACATATCGGCAGATGCGGCATGAGCCAAGGAATCCGTAGACACCAAGATCATAATTTTCTGACAAACGATTCAGAAGTTATGCGCAAAAATAGCCTTTTTTCCTATCTCATGACCCATAGGTGGCGCTGTCACCAAATTTGGCATGGACCCCCATTTCATGGTCGACATGAAGCGTACCAAATTTCATCTCGATTGATCAAAGAATGACCGAGATACAGCCTCAGAACCAATTTTGCGTCAATCTCGTTAAGTTCGCGCATTAATTACTTTTGAATAAAGAAAAATATCAAAATTCTGTTCAGTCATTTCTATGCGGCTCACTCCAAAGATCACATGTGCCAAATCTCATAAGAATTGAACCAAATTTGAAGGAGGAGTAGCGAAAAAACGAAATACTGTACATTTCAAAATGGCCGATACTGTAATGGGTGGAGTCTTACTGTAAGGTATTAAAAACAATAAGCATGAGGAGAGCAATCATGTGTACTAAGTAGAATTCTCATAGATCTAATGGATCACGAGTTATAACCATTTGAACATTGAATTTTTGAGATGATGGTGGCGCTATAGAGTTACTGCTAGAGACCCCATTTTTGGCCAAATGACTATTTATGACCACCACTACAACTGTGCCAAATTTCATCATTTTCCTATATACGGTTCATAGGGCTGCCATAGACTCCCATTGGGGAAGATAAGATTAAGAAGAATAATAATAATAATAATACTAACAGAAACAATAGGTGCCACAGCACCATAGGTGCTTGGCCCCTAATAATAATAAGAAGAAGAAGAAGAAGAAAACCATCAAACGCAATAGTGGCCTGCCGCCCTGCGGGCTTGGCCCCTAATAACAATAGGTGTCTCAGCACCTTCGGTGCTTGACCCCTAATAATACTAACAATTCCAATAGGTGTCACAGCACCTTCAGTGCTTGACCCCTAAATATAGCTGCAAGCAGCAATTGCGGGGCCAAGCACCTTCAGCGCAATGAGCACCCAAAGCACAGCAAAAACCACACGACGCAGCAAATGTGCAAAGCGCAGAAAGCGTGCAATACAGAGCCCGAACCCGAAGCAAAGCAAATGCAGAGCAGGACCACTGCAGTGCGGAGCGACAACAGTAAAGATGGCAAAAATATAACACGTGTGGAAAACCAGACAGGTCGAGAAGAACGTGTTTAAGGAAACGCAAAAGGAAATCTCAATAAGTGAAAGTAAGAGCTGGGATTCGAACCCATGACTTCAGGCTCCCAAAGCACAGCACTTACCGCATGCGCCACTGAGTAAACGATTAAACCACTGAGTTGGTGTGTCCAAGCTATAGAATAGAGATTTAGAGCTGTAAACATTGATATCCAGCAATTACCAAACGTGCAGAAATAACAACAGAGAGCACAAATAACTGAAGTACAATGTATTGTATGAAAATCACAAAACTTAAGTGAGAAAAAAAGTGAAGACAAAAAACACCGCACATGGGATTCGAACCCATGAACTCAGGTTCCCAAAGCACAGCAGTTACCGCATGCGCCACTGAGGAAACAATTAAACAACTGAGTTGGTGTGTCCAACCTATAGAATAGAGATTTAGAGCTGTAAACATTGATATCCAGCAATTACAAAAAGTGCAGAAATAACAACAGAGAGCACAAATAACTGAAATACAATGTATAGTATGAAAATAACAAAACTTAAGTGAGAAAAAAGTTAAGACAAAATATCACTGCACATGGGATTCGAACATATGACCTCAGAATCTCATGGCATGTGATTAACCTGATGCGCAACTCAGTTAACACAGCTCAAAGGGCAGCAAAAAACAGCTTAGGTGCTGCAAGGATTGACATATGCCAATCAACACAGATGCAGAACTGACAGTGCAGAGCAGAACTAACAGAAATACAATGTATATGAGAATCAAAAAGCTCAAGTGAGATTGAAGACAAGAACATCATTCTCTATAGTAATGCTATACAATGTAATATACAGTCACATTAATTTACTATGACAAATAGAGAACGTCACAGGCACGGTCAACTTTGGAGTGGTATTTCTAAGAAAGAGACGGGAATATCAAAAATCTGTTCAGTCATTTCTGTGCGGATTGCTCCAAACATTATACGAGCAGTACCTGGCATAAAATAAACAAAATTTGTAAAAGGAGTAGCGAAAAAATCATCTACCATATGCTTTACAATAACACATGAACAGAATGTTGGAAAATGACAAACGAGGTATCGTTGCAATCGGCATAAACCAGTGAATACAATTTCACAAAGAAATTAATATCAGACAAAGTATTCAGAAGTTATAAGCAGTTCCATAAGAACTGTTATAGTTTATAACCCCTAGGTGGTGCTGTACTCTGACTTCCCAGGTACCTTCAGGACATCATGTCGAAGCTCCTTACTAATTTTTGTGCGGATATGTCCAATTGTTCAAAAAATATAACAAATTATGTGAAATTTCAAAATGGCAGACAGGCGGTTCGGTCAAACCCGGCATAATACACATCGACAGATGCGGCATGAGGTATGCAATCCATAGATATCAAGATCATAATTTTCTGACAAACAGTTCAGAAGTTATGGGCAAAAATAGCCTATTTTATTATCTCATGACCCATAGGTGGCGCTGTCACCAAATTTGGCATGAACCCCAAGTTCATGGTTCGCATGAAGTGTACCAAATTTCATTTCAATTGATCAAAGAATGACCGAGCTACAGCTTCAGAACCATTATTGCATCAACCTCGTTAAGTTTGCGCATTTATTACTTTTTAACAAAGATAAATATCAAAATTCTGTTCGGTAATTTCTGTGCGGCTCACTCCAAGGTTCACCTGTGCCAAATTTCATAACAATTGAACCAAATTTGAAGGAGGAGTAGCGAATAAACGGAATACTGTACATTTCAAAATGGCCACTACTGTAATGGGTGGAGTTTTACTGTAAGGTATTAAAAACAACAAGCATGAGGAGAGCAATCACGTGTACTAAGTAGAATTTTCATAGATCAAGCGGATCAGCAGTTATAACCATTTGAACATTTAATTTTTGCACTGCTGGTGGCGCTATAGAGTTAGTACTAGAGACCCCATTTTTGGTCACATGACTTTTTAAGACTACCACTACAACTGTGCCAAATTTCATCATTTTCCTATGTACGGTTCATAGGGCTGCCATAGACGCCTATGGCTAAGAAGAAGAAGAAGCAGAATAATAATAATACTAACAATTCCAATAGGTGTCACAGCACCTTCGGTGCTTGACCCCTAATAATAATAAATATAGCTGCAAGCAGCAATTGCGGGGTCAAGCACCTTCAGCGCAATGAGCACCCAAAGCACAGCAAGCAACATACAACGCAGAAATCACCCAAGGCGCATTGAGCACCCAAGGTGCATCAAGAACACAAGGCACAGCAATCACAGAGCAGAACCACCGCAGTGCAGAGCAACAACGCCAAACACGGCAAAAATAGAACATATGTGAACAACAGACAGGTTGAGAAGAATTGGTGAGAGAGAACAAAACTTTAATAGATGAACTTAATACATACCCCTTGCGGGATTCGAACCCAAGAACTCAGATTCTCAAGGCATGTGATTAACTTAATGCGCAACTCAGTTGACATGGTTCAAGTGGCAGTAGAAAAGAGATTACAGATACACGCATTGACATATGGCAATCACTGAAGGTGCCAATATGACACCACTGATCAGAAATAAAACATACAATGAATAACAGAATCAGATAACTCAAACAACAAATTAGTCAAGACAAAACCCACGCTAATGGGATTCGAACCCATGACCTCAGAATCTCATGGCATATGGTTAACTAGATGCGCAACTCAGTTAACACAGCTCAAGGGGCAGCAAAAAAACAGCTTAGGAGCTGCAAGGATTGACATATGCCAATCAACACAGATGCAGAACTGACAGTGCAGAGCAGAACTTAAAGAAGTACAATGTATATGAGAATCAAAAAGCTCAAGTGAGATTGAAGACAAGAAGATCATTCTGTATAGTAATGCTATACAATGTAATATACACATTAATTTACTCTGACAAATAGACAACGTCACAGGCACGGTCAACTTTGGAGTGGTATTTCTAAGAAAGAGACAAACAAGCGGATGGGATTTGGTACCCATAGTTAACTTGGTTCAAGCATATACCTGAATACATACTATGTTAACTTTGGAATTATTATGTTTGGAATGTTTTTTTTTGTAGAAGCCATATTTTATTTGTTTTCAGCCCACATACAACATTATTTTTAATGTTTAGGCACACTGACTTAAACATTTTTTTGTAGGGACACACATCAATTAGACCCATAAAATTGTAAAGTCCTTTTTTAGGTCACTCAGTTACTGAATCAAATGAAAATGAATCTCATTATACTCTTGTATATGAAATGTAGAGCTTACAATGCAGATGGACCATTAGCAGAAATAACACAAAAAAGGAAACCATCAAATGTTGGCTGGAGACATCATACACTTACACTGCTGCTACCTTGAAAGCGTAAAGCATAAATTTTTCTTTAAACAAACATCACACTTGGTGTTATTCTTTGAATTGATAATATAAGCACTCTGTTTTTTCCTGATCAAAAGATATATTGTATTTGTTATAGTCCTATAGAATCAATCAAATATAGATTTGCACATATCTAATACATTCAGTAGTCTATCATTACCTCAGCTCTAATCTAAAGTGCCAATAAATCTGGTTTGGAAAAATTAGACCATATGATTCAAACACTTAAGAGTTACAGCCCAATCCCATGGTTAAAGGGATTCTTTTTTTCAAATGAACACAAAGAAAATATTTTGTAAAAATATCTGTTTGTGTTTAACAGAAGAAATCAAATTCATACAGGTTAAGAACAACATGAGGAACAAAAATTATAACAGAATTTTCATTTTTTGGTCAACTATCCCTTTAAAGTCTTATGTTTTAAAACATCCATATGATTTAACCTGCACAGGTTGGACCCAGGATTCCAGTGGCATTATGATCAGCTGGTTACACTGCACTTCACACCCTGTGACCCACTGGAAAATGCAAACAACTGGAAGAGATGACAAACATGGTGGAGAAGGCGACCACTACAGAGGGACAGGTGGAGGCAGTGAACACTATGGAAGGGCAGCTGGAGCAGGCGAGCACTACAAAGGGCCAAGGTAATTAAGACAGATTTTAAAAGTTGCCATTTATATCTGGGTTTCAAGTATTTAACTTATGGGTTACCTTAACGCTACCTGTTGTCCAGTGTTTTTCCCATAGAGCTTTATTCAGGTTAAGGCTGATATATTTTCAGCATCAACATTGCATTGTGTGCATGTGAAATGGTCACATTGTAGGACGCATGAAATCAAGTTGCGAAAATGAGCTCAAACATGTCATGTTATAGGGTTCCCTTTCAGTCGGTCACTACGACGTCACGTCGTGACCGACGAATTGGGAACTCGCATAGAGAGACCAATCAGCTTCGCTTGTATGTAAAAGAGCCAATGAATGTTGGCATGCAGTATTTGCATAATGCTGGCTCCACCCCGCCAGGTGGGTATAAATGCCAGCAGCAGACTGCATTCAGTAGCTTTTCGCTTCGGAGCCATCAGCTGTGTACTGCTGAATCAGAAGTAACTTGTGTGTTATTTAGTAGGAACCTGTGCGTGGTAGTTGGCGTGACAGCGCTACAGCGGCTTCCACTGCCTGCGTTCATTTTGAGTTTAAAACCAGAGCGTGTGGTTACTGTTCCCCTGTGTGCTTCATCTTCCATCTGCACTAAAAGAGTAGTTTCCTCACAAAAAGAGCTGCACAGTGATTTGTGTCTTTTTAAAGACTACATTTCTCTGTGCTCCACGGGCGGTTTCGCGTCTTTTTAAAGATGGCGTTCCGTCCGTGTGCTTCTGGATGCGGTCGATATATGGGACCGTCGGATGGTCACGATCGCTGCCTCTCGTGTCTGGGTGTTACACACGCTGAGGCAGCGTTCGTGGATGGTTCATGTTCCCATTGCGGGAAGATGACCATCTCGGAGCTGAAGACTAGGCTGTCTTATATCCTGGGTAAGACGCCCCCCGTCCCGCTGCCTCGTTCGGTGTCGACGAGCTCCGGGCTGCCACGGGTGACAGTGGGAGTGCTCCCCGCAGGGAACCAACCCTCCGGGTCCTCTCACTCTTCAGCTCCGCTGCCAGCTGAGAGTTCGGAGGGAGGTAGTGGACCGAGTGTACCACATCTATCCTTCGGCTCTCCCGATGAGGACCGTATGTCGGTCGCAGCATCGGAGGGTGGGCTGTCACTGTTGGATGCCGGCTCGGACCCGCTGCCGCCGTCGGGGCTCGTAGCGCAAACCGAGTCAGATCCGGAGATGGCTGCCATGCTCGCTCGGGCGGCTGAGACGGTCGGCTTGGATTGGACTCCACCTCCACCACCTGAACCGTCTCGCCTCGACGATTGGTTTCTCGGGGCGGCTCGCGCTGGTCCATCCCGCTCCGCCCCGGTTCCTTTCTTTCCCGAGGTGCATGAGGAGCTTACGAGGTCGTGGACGGCTCCTTTCGCCTCCCGTAACCGGCCTTGTAAGCCTTCCCCCCTCACCACTCTCGACGGCGGGGCCGCCAAGGGGTACACGGCTATTCCAACCGTGGAGCGGTCGGTTGCGATGCAATTGTGTCCAGCCACTGCTGCCTCGTGGAGGGATAAGCCATCCCTGCCCTCGCGGGCTTGTAAGTACTCGTCCGCTTTGACGGGCGCTGCTTACAGGGCCTGTGGGGAAGCGGCCTCAGCCCTGCACGCCATGGCGCTGCTCCAGGTCCATCAGGCTAAGGCACGAGGGTGGTCACGACCAGACAGCCCTTAAAGAACTGCGTGCGGCTACCGACCTGGCGCTACGGGCGACCAAGGTCACCGCACAGGCTGTTGGGCGTGCGATGTCCACCATGGTGGTCCAGGAGCACCATCTCTGGCTGTGCCTGGCTGATATGAGCGAGGCGGACAAGACACGGTTCTTGAACGCCCCCATATCCCAGGTCGGCCTCTTCGGCGATGCGGTCGAAAGCTTCGCCCAGCAGTTTTCGGCCGCACAGAAGCAGACTGAGGCGATCCGTCACATCCTGCCTCGGCGTCAGCCTGCTGCTACCATCACTGCGCCAGTGGCAGCGCCTCAGCCTGCTTCCCGCCGAGGGCGTCCACCGGCGGCTGCCTCCGGTCCCGCGCCGCCCCAGCAGCGACCTAAGCGGCGTCGTGGATCCGGTCGTCGGCAGGGCGCCACGCCCGTCCAGGCTCCCGCGAATCCCGGTAGGAAACATAAGGGTAAGCGGCCCTGAGACGGGCCACCTGGAGATGGCGAGGACTGCTCTTGGGGAGACGGTGACCGCACCGCTCCCTCCCCCGGAGGAGGGCCGGGTGGAGAATCTTTTGTTACAGTTAATTTCTGTTCAGCCGGCTTTTCAGCCGGCACCCACAACTTCACCAAAAGAGCAATCTCCTATTCCTTCTTCAGGTTATCAGAGAGTGATGAGCATGCAGGGTGGCCCTCTGGAGCCAACCCGCCCGCTCATTCCTCCTTCGCCAGCGGACGTGCACGGGCATCCTCGCTGCCCCGCCGTCCAACAGCGGAGCCGGCCGAGTGTTCCCATACGCTCGCCTGTCCCCTCACGGGCGCCTACACAGCGCACCGCTGTGGGCATCTCGGCTTCGCTTGGCTGCCCCACTGTGGGTACGTCTGTGGTGCCTCTAGTCCCGCTCGTACGGTACCTGGAAGCCTGGTCACAGCTCCCCAGCCCGTCGCGGTGGCTTCTGCGCACCATCAGACTCGGCTACGCGATCCAGTTCGCCCGGCGTCCCCCCAAGTTTGCGGGTGTCCTCTTCACCACGGTGAAAGATGAAGATGCCCACGTCTTGCGTGCGGAGATCGCTGTCCTTCTGGCGAAGGACGCGATAGAGCTGGTCCCTCCAGCCGACATGAGGTCGGGGTTTTACAGCCACTACTTCATAGTACCCAAGAAAGGCGGTGGGTTACGACCGATCCTCGACCTGCGTACTTTGAATCGTGCACTTCACAAACTGCCGTTCAAAATGTTAACGCAGAAACGCATTTTTCAATGCATCCGTCCAGGGGATTGGTTTGCAGCCATCGACCTGAGGACGCGTACTTTCATGTCTTGATACTCCCCCGTCACAGGCCTTTTCTCCGCTTTGTGTTTGAGGGGCGAGCATATTAGTACAAAGTCTTACCCTTCGGGCTCTCCCTGTCCCCTCGTGTCTTCACGAAGGTCGCGGAGGGTGCCCTTGTTCCCCTCAGGGAACATGGCATTCGCATCCTTGCTTACCTCGACGACTGGCTCATAGTAGCACAGACTCGAGAGCAGCTTTGCGAACACAGGGACATGGTGCTCAGGCATCTTGCCCGCTTGGGTCTTCGGGTCAACTGGGAAAAGAGCAAACTCTGCCCCACGCAGAGGATCTCTTATCTCGGTATGATTTTGGATTCGGTCGAACTTACCGCACGTCTCACAAAGCAACGTGTTCAGTCAATGCTCAAGTGCTTGAGTTCGTTAGATCACAAGACGGCGGTCCCCCTGAAAATGTTTCAGAGGCTCCTGGGGCATATGGCAGCGGCGGCGGCTGTGATACCGCTCGGACTGCTCCATATGAGACCGCTTCAGCATTGGCTGCTCGGCCGAATTCCGAGATGGGCGTGGCGCAGCGGCACACACCGGGTGCAAGTCACACCAGCGTGCCGTCACACCCTTCGCCCGTGGTCAGACCCTTCCTTTCTCCGGGCAGGCGTGCCCTTGGAACAGGTCTCCAGGCATGCTGTGGTCTTCACGGATGCCTCGGCCACGGGCTGGGGCGCCACCTACAACGGGCGTGCAGTTTCAGGTGTTTGGACGGGGCCCCAACTGCACTGGCATATCAACTGCCTCGAGCTGTGGACGGTGTATCTTGCTCTGGTCCGCCTCAAGAGCGAGTTACAGGACAAAGATGTTTTAGTCCGTACAGACAATACAGCGACCGTTGCCTACATCAACCGTCAGGGTGGTGTACGCTCCCGTCGCATGTCACAGCTCGCCCGCCATCTCCTCTTGTGGAGTCAGAAGCATCTGAGGTCCCTTCGTGCCATTCATATTCCGGGTGTTCTCAATCGTGTGGCCGACGAGCTATCACGAGCGGTGAGCCCCGGAGAGTGGCGACTTCACCCCCGCGTGGTTCAGCTGATTTGGAGACGGTTCGGAGCAGCACAGGTAGACCTGTTTGCGTCTCCAGAAACCTCCCACTGCCAGCTGTTTTATTCCCTGACCGAGGGAACCCTCGGCACGGATGCACTGGCACACAGCTGGCCTCGGGGTCTTCGCAAGTACGCGTTTCCCCCAGTAAGCCTTCTTGCACAAACGTTGTGCAAAGTCAGTGAAGACTAGGAGCGGATCCTCCTCGTGGCCCCATACTGGCACACGAGGACGTGGTTTCCAGAGCTGGTGCTTCTCGCGACAGCCCCTCCCTGGCGAATTCCCCTGAGGAAGGATCTTCTTTCTCAGAGAGGCGGCACAATATGGCACCCGCGCCCGGACTTGTGGAATCTCCACGTGTGGTCTTTGGACGGGACGCGGAGGTTTTGAGTGGTTTACCCATGCAGGTAGCCAACACTATTGCTTCGGCGCGTGCACCGTCTACTAGACAGGCTTACGCACTGAAGTGGAACCTGTTCGTCGAGTGGTGTTCCTCTCAGCAAGAGAACCCCCAGGATTGCCCGATCGGTGTCGTGCTTTTTTTTTTACAGGACCGGTTGGAGAGGAGGCTGTCCCCCTCCACCATTAAAGTCTATGCTGCGGCAATCTCCGCCTACCATGCCCCTATAGCAGGCAGGTCGGTCGGTCAGCGCGACCTGGTCATTAGGTTTCTTAGGGGGGCAAGGAGGTTGAATCCATCCCGTCCCCCCTCCATACCCTCTTGGGATCTGTCCGTGGTGCTAAAGTCTCTCCAGGACGCCCCCTTCGAGCCTCTGCAGTCAGCGCATGTCAAGTTTCTTTCTATGAAAACTTTGACCCTACTCGCATTGGCCTCGATAAAGAGGGTAGGGGACCTGCACGCTTTCTCGGTCGACGAGTCGTGCCTTCAGTTCGGGCCTGCTGACTCCAGTGTTACACTGAGACCCAGGCCTGGCTATGTGCCCAAAGTTCCCACCACTCCTTTCAGAGATCAGGTGGTGAGTCTGCAAGCACTGCCCCCGGAGGAGGCAGACCCAGCCTTAGCTTTGCTGTGTCCCGTCCGCGCTTTGCGACTGTACGTGGACCGAACGCGAAGCTTTAGGACCTCAGACCAGCTCTTCGTCTGTTACGGAGGACAGCAGAAGGGAAAAGCTGTCTCCAAGCAGAGGCTGTCACACTGGGTAGTGGACACCGTTTCCCTTGCGTATCAATCGCAAGACCTCCCGTGCCCGCTCAGGTTACGGGCGCATGCCACTAGGAGCATACCGTCTTCCTGGGCGCTGGCGCGTGGCGCCTCGCTGACAGACATTTGCAGGGCTGCGGGCTGGGCGACGCCCAATACCTTCACTAGATTTTATAGTGTTCGTGTTGAACCGGTTTCCTCCTGTGTACTCACCTCTAACAGGTAGAGACACTGGGAGCCCCAGGTTCATGTGTCAGCTTGCCTTGCCGGTATGGCGTTATATCGGTGCCATAAATCCCAAAGAGATGTTTTGGTAGAGTTTGGTACTTCCTCCAACGCCCATGATAATCAGACGTGGCGGAGCGTTTGATGTCGGCTTTGCATCAGATGAATTCTTGAAAACCTGTGTTGAGCTTTGGCGTCCATATGAGCAACCCCTAGACAGGGGATCCCATGTGTGTAATGCAGAGATGTTCACAAGTCTCTGAGCTCGAGTCCGAGTCAAGTCTGAAGTCTTTGAGCTCGAGTCCAAGTCAAGTCTGAAGTCTTTGAGCTTGAGTCCAAGTCAAGTCTGAAGTCTCTGGGCTCGAGTCCAAGTCAAGTCTCAAGTCTCGTTGTAACAAATAAAACTCTAATAACAAATAAAGAAATTATAAACATTTATAAAAAAGAACAAAGTTGCACATTAAGTAAGGTCTAAAATTAGCATTAGGTACAGAAATTAAATTAAATGGATAATAACACTGTCTTTATTGTACAAATTAAATATTATTATCATATTTTTGAGCAATAGACGTGATTTTCTGTTTGTCTTGGGTTGTTTGATTAAGATAAATGACACAGACTTAAGTAGGTTAATTGAGGTTACTGTCTCTTTATTAAGAAAAAATAAGCCCAGATTGGTTTCTGACTGGTTTCTTAAGACATAAACAAAAATGTTTTTATTAGAAAAAGAATACTGTGAGATCATTTTGTGTGTGGGTGCCCTGTCAAGAAAAGAAAGATTTTATGTTGGCTTAACTTTTGAAACACTTCTCTCTGTATGTGCACTACTGAGGGCACTGAAACGCGTGTTCAAACACAGGTGGAGCGCTTCAGGAAGAAGATGCAGCAGTCGCTTCACATAAAAACGTTACATTGTTTTTCATTGCTCTATTCAGCAAATGTATGTTAATGGACTACAGTATGACACAAAGTAGCGCATCTCTGGACCTGACTGGAGCTGGACCGGACACACTTAACCGCATGTGCGTACAGAAATCTGCTCAATTGAGCGCCTTTTTGCAGTTAAATTGTTTAACCATTTAAACAATTGCAAGCCTTAGAAACAAGTTAATGATAAACTTACCCTATTTAAATTGCATATTAATCCGCGAATTGCATGCGAGCCGAACCGCGGATCCGTCACAGCACTACCCAAAGCTTCAGATGAGTGGGACAGCAGCAGCCGGTGCATTCGATTCGCGGCCGCGCACGCGGAGCAGATACGTCACGTGTCACGTCGTGGGCAGGTTGTAGGTAACGGAGGGAGGGGTATGACAGCGAGCTCATCAGACGTTTCCTAAAAATAAACATTGTTCACGAGTCGTGCGGCTCGAGTCCGAGTCGAGTCTGAAGTCTTTGAGGGTCGAGTCTCAAGTCGAGTCTCAAGTCACTGTGTGTGCGACTTTAGTCGCACTTGAGTCCGAGTCTCAAACTCGAGTCCCCATCTCTGGTGTAATGTCTGTGGAGCTAATTCAATCCCACATTTTTCCCTCAGCAGATTTTAAGTCTGCAGTCTCTGTATAGGTGTAGTCTCATTAGAAAGCCACCCCAGAGATTTTTTGATATGCAGAAAGCCCTATGCGGTTATTCCATATCGTAATATGCCGCCTAAGAAACCTTTATGGGATGTGGCTTCCGCAGTGTTCTCTGCTACCGCCAGCGGGAACGCTCCCAGTGGTGCCTAGTGGTTACTGAGTGGGTTGGAACAGCAGTGACCGGCCTCCTCTGCATAGACCCAGGTTTCACTTACGTAAAGGGGTGAAAGGTTAATGCAGGGCACTGGAAGGGACAGCCTTCCGTGGCGTTTTGGTAGGGATTCCCAATTCGTCGGTCACGACGTGACGTCGTAGTGACCGACTGAAAGGGAACGTCTCGGTTACGGATGTAACCCTCGTTCCCTGAAGGAAGGGAACGGAGACGTCACGTCCCGTCGCCACGGCCGCTGTACCATTGCTGAGTCGGCCGGCCTTTAGATGGCTCCTCAGCGAAAAACTACTGAATGCAGTCTGCTGCTGGCATTTATACCCACCTGGCGGGGTGGAGCCAGCATTATGCAAATACTGCATGCCAACATTCATTGGCTCTTTTACATACAAGCGAAGCTGATTGGTCTCTCTATGCGAGTTCCCAATTCGTCGGTCACGACGTGACGTCTCCGTTCCCTTCCTTCAGGGAACGAGGGTTACATCCGTAACCGAGACGTTTTCTGACATTAAAATAGGTGTCTTTGTCATGTGTCATCAAGACATCAAAAAACACACAATGTGGATTGTCATTTTTAAGTGCAAAATTACTATTTATATGTGTTTTGCGTTAGGAATAATTGATGACGGGCAGTTGAATATTCAAAAATAATGCACATTCAAGGTGGTAATGTGGCATGATGCAAAGTGAAGTATCACACCGCAGGTATAGCCTACATTATTTTCAAATAATTCAAAGGACTGGAGTCAATTATTACACTTATACTTGTAGCTGTAGGTGTTAAATATGGTCATAGTTTTTCTTGTTTCATAAAGACACAATTGAATGATTAGATGTGCTTATTACAGGCCTGTGACTATGCTACATTTTAAGATTTCAATATATTGGGATAATTTGAATATTAAAAATACTATCAAATGTACTTTGAATGGGATAACAGAGGAAGATTGACAGCACTAATCTGTATTTACAAGATGACATGTAACTTTGTATAAATCTGTTCAGCCGCACCAGAATATTTTGCCACTCAGATCAACCATAAAGTAGATTTGATTTTGGTCATGCTTCATTTTTTGTACATGCAATACACTATATACATTTTTAAAAGTTAAGCAAACTCTTGGCACCAGCTGAAACACAGTTACATTGCTTATAGATCACCCATAACAAAAGGCTATTTTTTTTTCAAATCCAGTAACAGAAGATGTTAAGTATCATATATACAGTAGATCCTTAAAGTCCTTGTTTATAAACACTTAACTTAAAACTTTAAATCACAATAACTATACATGTACTTCACACTTATACATGTACTGCTGCACAGTGATGTTGTGATTGTCCAGTATTTGAAATAAGAAGTTAAAGGTTTATTTGGTTAATGAGTAATTTTCTTTCTTCAAACCCACAGGTGTCTACACATGGTCAGCCACAGTCACAAATCTTGCACTCTGTCGCAAAAAGAAAAAGCCAGGTACACTCAAAAAAATGATACTTTAAACGAACACAATTTTATTGTGGACAGTGGTTCCACACAACCCAGTTAGTTTTTATTAACATTTAAGGGTTGTTTTCAGTCAATGCCAAACTCTTCTGTTGCAGCAACACAATTGAATAATAAATAACTAATGTGACGTGGTAACGTTCAACAAAATTATCTTAGTTACTTATCCATAACTTAAGATTGTTACGTTTTCTGAACATGTGTTTAACTTGTACAAACTAATCAAATATTTTTTGCTTGTCCAACTCAAGAGTAGTTTATTCATACAACTCATTTACATTGTGGACAGTGGTTCCATCCAATTACTTTTAGTTACTTTAACATAACAATTTCTATTTCAAGTACATCACACACAATAATATACTTTTTGTAATAAACTCTATATAGCATTCATTTTATTCATAAAAGAATCTCAGACACCAGTTCTTCAAGCCATGTTTATTGCACTTAAACTACAGATACAGTATAAACGTTAACATTCCATGACAAATTAGATGCAGCACCATTTACGTACAGCCAAAGCTTTAAACAACTCTACATTAATCTAATTAAATAAAAACACACTGCAAAACTATCAAAATAAATTGACGACACTGCTTACTTCCCGAATGTTACTGTACTGCCATTTCAAAAACATGGCATTTACATATGAAATATTAAAACATTCCTTTCTCAAAACATCTGCAAAAGTCTTGGTCTTCAGCGTCTGAACTTTATGAGATAGTTACTTCCCATCTAGCTCCAGAAACAACAACTGCAATACTTCAAAAGTGTACCTGAATTCAGGAAAGTAGCTCAAGTTCAGTGCATATATCAGTCCCATCAGCATGGTTGTTGCATACACAATGTTGATGAGGTCCAAGAACTCTTAATCCCTCCAATAACACTCCAACATCTGCTGGGCTGTCTTCGATGTCTGAACCTACAAGCACTCCCATCACCATCTTCTGGAACGCCTCCTGGGTACTGGGTGCATCTGTATCCTGCAGGTGAGAATGACAATGAAACAATTATTTTATGTTTATTAATAAGTTCAGAAAAATCTCTTATTTACCATTTAATGTTATTCAAAACCACATTACTTGATTCTGTAAAACTGAAGTATTTTAAGAACAGTCTCATATTCCATAATGTACAACAGCCAAAAAGTCAAAGAGGGCAAGTATTGTTTGCTTACCAACATTATTTAAAATATCTTGTTTTCTGCATTAGAAAGAAACTCGTAGGTTTGAAATACCATGAGTGGAGATGAGATAAAATAAAAAGTTATCCCAAATGAAAAAGTATACGTCCATAATGTACTTAAAGTGCTCTATTTTCATGCACTAATTCTGTACGTAATATACTAAAAATTATTATTTTGCACTTCTCAAGATAATCTTAAGAACATCTTGTACATTATTCACAATGTCAGTCTAAATTAGATTTTAGGGCATATCCGATTTGACAAACTCGTCCATATTGTGGATCACAACTGTTCTGTGTGTGCTGTAGCGTTCTGCTGTTTTCCGGATTATCTGCAATGTTTCTATGGCAATGACGTTGCGCTGGCACGACAATCTGCCTCAACATCTGATGTGTTTACGTTTTATGTGACGCAACAGCATGACATAACCGAAAAGCTACACAAACGCGATCAGAGCAGTCAGACTGACTTGGATTTGAAAAGGATTTTAAACCACCCATGGATGTAGCCTGAAACAGATTTGAACTGATTTCATGTGGTTTTTGGCCGTTCACACGTTCTAAATGTGACTGAATTGGAATCGATGGATTCGAATATGCACCAAAATCAGATTTAGGCTGACAGTGTGAACAAGGTATAATTGTACTTCCCTGTTCTACTTTTGAGACACCATGAATATGAACTGAAATGTGCTAAAAATCTATTTTAAAAATGTATTTAGGTACCACTCGTAGTAAACTTGAGCCCATCTTTGTATGAAAGTTGGGTTCAAGTTTACAAGTTTTAACTAAATACATTTTTAATACAGAGATACAGTAGTATATTCAAAGCACATTTTAGTTCATAATCATGTTGTCTCAAAACAGCACAAATAAGTACACTTAGATAATCTTAAGAACATCTTAAAAAGTACTAAAGAATAATTTTTAGTATATAAAATATAAATTAGTTTAAAAATAGAGCACTGTAAGTACAATATGGAAGTGTACTACTTTTTCACCTGGGATACCACAACATTTCAATTCCTTGATAATACAGCAAAGTATATATATGCACATATACTTACCAAGTACTCTTTAATTAGACTGGTCAGGTCTTCATTCAGGTAGACAAAGAAAGATCGGAGTCTGATCAATGTGTCAGTCAGTCTAAATATGTAAATATCAAAATTTTATTAATTGTAGCATTCACAATATCAGGTAAACATTTACCTTTATTTTTAGATTATTATGCAAAATACAGCATGTAAGTGGAAAACAACAACAAAAAAGGGACACCTTAAACTGTACCTTTGTTTCTTTTTTACAAGTTCCAGAAACTTTCTAATAGAGACAGAGCGCAGTTATGCAAATTTGAAAACCACGCCCACCGGGGGGGAATTCAATCCAACCGTCTCCATTGACTTTGTATTGCGAGAAGCCGCCTCCTTGTCATTTCTGGCTTATAACAAAAAACTGAATAATGCCTAAAAGCTGCTGTGTGACAATATGTACAGCTGACAAGCCAAATAACTCAGAAATAAGTTTTTATAAGCTGTCGAGCCGTAAAACCCAGCCTTTAAGGAGAATAAAGTGGATCGCCAACTACGTTTCCCCCTAGTGGATGCAGTTCTACTAATAGAAGTACTATGAAAAGTTGCCTGTATCCATTTTTGTGTCTTTAAACGCTCGTTTTTTGGGGTCGACAGCTTATAAAAACTTATTTACAGATTAAACTTAAAAACAGAATAATACCTAAAAGCTGCTGTGTGACAAGGTGTACATCTAACACGCCAAAAAAATAAATAAATAATTTTTTATAAGCTGTCGACTTCAAAAAACGAGCGTCTAGACACAGAAATGGAAACAGGCAACTTTTCATAGTACTCCTATTAGTAAAACTGCGTCCAATAGGGGGAAACGCAATCGGCCATCCACTTTGTTCTCCTTGGGGACTGGGTTTTGCGGCTCGACGGCTTGTAAGGACTTGTTTCTGTGTTCTTTGGCTTGTTGGCTGTGCATGTTGTCCCAAAGCAGCTTTTAGGCATTATTCAGTTTTTTGTTATAAGCCAGAAATGACAAGGAGGCGGCCCCTCGCAACACAAAGTCAATGGAGACCGCCGGACTGCCCTCCCCCCCGGTGGGCGTGGCCCCCAGGTTGTGACGCGCTGCGCTCTGTCTCTATTCCAATTTCACCAGTTCAAAAATAAGTTTTATTATAAGGTTTTAATGAGTGCAGTTCTTCATACCTGTGTTGTGGAAACCAGCAGGTTTTTAATTCTCTGTCAATTGATGACTCCTCGTTTTGCATAGATCCTTATAAGCTTTGCAGAATATTGATCCATCTTCGCCAAGTATGTAGACACCAATGGGGCTGTTGCGATTCTTTTAAACTCTGCACAAATCTACAAAACACAATAAATTATTGTTACCACAAAGCCAATAAAGTTAAACATAAATGACTCAAAAACTTTTCACTCACCTCTTCCCTTCTGAAAAGAGCAGGCCATCTAGTTTTGAAATCTGCTATTGAAGGCGATTCCTTGACAACCTCATGTCTCCTGATAGAAAAGGTCTTGTCCATCAGCATTCATAATGTTTTCGCATTGTTCTTTTTAATTTCAGACAGAAGTATTACACTGACTACTTCCAGTGTTTTGGATGTCTCCGTTTGTGGATGGTAAGGGCAGTTGTTAACCAAAGCGTTGCATGTTTTTTTTATATGATAAGCAGCACTGGAAATTCCAGCTGGTTTGGGCTTGAGTAAATTTAATTTCACTTCAGTACAGCCAATTTTTCTCAGTTTTGTTATATATTGGGCAAAACACGCTTTTGCAACACAGTCAGAGCTTAATGAAGTAGATGGGGTTGACAAAACTACTGTGTCACAGGATGAAAGTGAAAAAGCTGGTGATGAGCAGGTACTCCTTTGAAAACTGTTCAGTTGTGGTGGGGGCGAGTTGTCACAATCACTTGGTGTTGTCAGAAATACCACCTTTAGTGTACTTTTGTCTTGAATTTCAGATGTGTACATGAGATTTAAAAACTAATTGCCCAAGTCAGAATCCATGAACTGCAGCCTTAAATGTCCTTGTAGATTACATTGTTTTTCTATTTCCTTTGACAGGTCACTCACTGAAGAAGGAATGGCATACTGAAGGATCACCTTTTGTAACTTTTAGCCAGACTGGAGAAGTCTTTGTGGTATGACTGTGGAAAACAAATAAAATTTAGTTAATTATTTTTTTAAAATCAATTGTAAGTATGATTAAAAAACATTAACTTATGAATTGTCCATTTAACAAAATAAAAGCATATTTTACAACATATGCGTGGACTTGTCTTTTCAAAGTCACCAAACAAAGCACCAACCATATAACAATGTAGCAATGGATAATCATCTGGGTAGGGTTGCACCAGTCATTCGTAAGTTCTTACTTAAACTGGGACGTAAAGTCCAAACTAGAGGCTTAGTAACTACTAGCTAGATTATAACTAACTCTTTACTTAATTCGGTTGCACCACTTGTTCTTAAGGCAGAACGTAGCTAGTAGATCGTAAGCTCTCCATAAAGTAATGCGTTGTCGCATAGAATGACGTTTATTTTCCTTATCACAAGCCTTATAATGGGCAAACAGGAAATAGTCTGAACAGTACGTAATTTCAAACTCATTCTTGTCTCGCCTAAACTGAAAGTTAAAAAAAGACGTTAAAGCATATGTTATCGAACTCAAAACATTACACTTTTAATTGAAAATATATATCCCACACATGGAAGAGAAAATAAACAGGAAGAAATTTTAAATCTTATTTTTTGATGGATACACAGAAAATTAAACAGTTCTTGAAAACTCGTTGACAAATTTGCGGCTCTTCATAATTAATACGAGCTCATCGATTTTATATAATCTGGATGACATCTTATTCCAAACGTTATTCATGGACAGAGGCTTCCGTAAATATTTAGTTACAACGTATTGTTACGTTTAAACTAAGTTTAATGGTGCAACGCAAAAACATTTAGTAGTGCATAAGTTGTAACTTAGTGCCCATTTACGTGGTAACTAAGCTACGTTGTAACTTACGCACAGCTGGTGCAACCGGCCCCAGCTACATACAATGCAGTTTACCTAAAAAAGTGTGATATGCTCTAGTTTAAATAATCTGTTTTAATAAAACACATCTGGCTTCAGTCATGAACAAAAGCATCACTTGCCTCATCACCATAAAAACTTTTGGCCTCCTGTAATACTTCAGCAATGGAAACTACACCAGGCTTAAAATCACTCAGTGAATGCTGGTTGTGTTTTCTGTTTTTGTGTGATATAAAAGTCCCATTGACATTTGATTGGAAATCACAACCTGATAACATGCAAAATACCGTTTTACTTTTCTTTAAGTGACTGTTTATGTGAGCAAAGTAACGTTATTCTTTTTCTGATGACAGTGCACTGCATGCCATGCACACAAATTACAAGTGAATGTGGGCCTTTGTCGTCATGCAATATTACATCTGTAGCATAATTCCTACTTAAATGAACAAGTAGAGCATAACATGTCTTGAATATATCAATTTGAATATGTAAAATGATATCTATGATAACCCCACAACGCACGTGCAGCAGTCTTTAATGTTTTAGTAATTTAGATCACAAATTTTACATTTCAACATAACTTTAAGTAAATATTCATTCAGAGTAACAACAAAAAATAAACTTTAAGAACCCCTTGAGAAAATGCTCTGACTAAACACAGGAAAATACGTTTCAAAAACTAGTATTATCACCAGTAAAACAAGTTCAATGGCTAACGTTACCACCGGAACACGACAGAAAATCGAAGTTCAACTCACCACGAACACGTGAATTAATTCATTCATTTTGAAACGCACAAATCACACAGTTTACAACACTGCTGCTATCATAAAACACTAAAAATGACCCGAAAATGAACAACACGTTTAATACCGTTTAAACACAAGTACATCACGTTTAATACGGTTTAAACACGTCACACGACAGATCGCGTGAAGCACTCCATTACATTTGAAACGCACAAATAACACACTTTACCTCACCGCTGCACAAATGACGTGAAATCATCACCATCGAACACAAACACCATCGACTTCAACATAAAATAAAGTTGCCTCAACAATGTTTTAAGATAGATTGAAGAAAAAACATATTTAGTTCACTTACCGGAAACACCATCACCTGCGCGCCAGAGCTCCGCGCCGTCTTCGTGGAAGTCGTTAAATGACGTCACATCCGGTAGTTTGAATCGCAAAAGTAAACCAATTACTTTAGTTTAAAGATAGGTAGTTAGATAAACTAGAGTGAATAACAAATTGATTTAGCATAACACATTACACTTGTATTTTGTCTTAAAAATAAATGTGTATGTTTTAATGTAACTAAATATATTTGTGTATAATGAACAGTGCTACAAAACCCATTTTTTGAGTGTATGTAAATAATGTTTGTAGAGTAATTATTGGTGGTATTTAAATGTATCTGTTTTACAGATGGATTAACACACTACAGTTGTGTTAAATCTGTGCTATATAAATAAACCTTGACTTGACTTGATCTGTTTTGTCCACTTTCGACCACTTCATCCTAATTACTGTGAGAAACTGAGAGAGTCCCTCTGCTTTCGTTTAAAAGTGAGCGGGAGAATTGGCGGGTTTAAATTGACGCAAACTAATATTATGTCAAAGTCGCTGCTTGTGGTGTTAGTAAACATGCTGCACAGTGTTTTGTACATGTTTATGTAAGAGCTTTCTCTGATATTTCAGAGCCATTGATGAAATAAGCTTGCACAACTTTTACATGCTCACAAAATGAAAGCCTACCTCTGAATGTGGTCGAAAGTGGATGAGCCCAAAACGTTTTGAACACTGTTTAAACCTGTGTTTAGTGTAGTCCACTTGTAATCCGATCGACCAGAATGCATCTTAATCTTAAACTTGCATATAGCTGCAATCAGACTAGCAGTGACTAGCGCAGAGCGACACGATCTCATTCATTTCAATGCCAGCTCAATGACATGAGCGACAGTGACCTTTGGCGACCAGATTGGGCATGTCCAGCCGGACGACAAATTTAAGAAAAGTTTAAAGCCTCATACATATTACGTGTGACTTTGTTACTATGTGCCGCTCGTCTCTTTCAAATAGGTCGTTAGGGGAGTGTCTAAATCTAGTTGTCATAAACAAATGATTAACGTCCACTCCAGTAACTGACTACAGATGGATGACAGGAACTCAACTGCTTTGCTCTTATTGGTAGTCACTCCAGAAAGTAGCTCATCATTTGTATAAAGTTAATCTTTTCTCAACCTTGTCTCAACTTTGACACACCCATTCAGAAGCCAACGGTCATTGTCGGTCGTGTCGCCAGAAGTCACCAAGCTTCCATTGAAATCAATGAAATCGTGTCGCACTGCTACTGCTAGTCTGAATGCAGCTTAACTGTGCAAATGATGAGCGATTTTCTGGAGCAACTACCAGTGAGAGCGAAGCAGTGGAGTTCATGTCATCCGTCTCTTATCAGTTACTGGAGTGGACGTTACTCATTTGTTTATGACAACCAGATTTAGAAACACCCCCAAACGACCTCTTGAAGAGATGAGCGACACACAGCGACAAAATCGCTTATGTGAATGTACCTTTAGTCTTTTCACTTGTCAGAGCACCGTCAATCAAGTCTATTCCACTAGAGCAGTGTTCTTCAACCCTGCTCCTGGAGGACCCCCTTCCAGAAAGTTTTAGATGTCTCCTTATTTAAAACACCTAAACCAACTTATCAGCCTCCTTCCAGAATGTCTCCCTAACAAGCTGATAAGTTATAACAGGTGTGTTGATTAAGGAGACATCTAAAACATTCCGGAAGGAGGTCCTCCAGAACCAGGGTTGAAGAACACTGCACTAGAGTAATGCCTTAATAAATTCAACTGCGTTCCACGTTTTAGTTGCTGCTTCCTCAAATCCGTTTCACTTGTCTAATTTAGAGTCCCTATAAATTAAACTCCATTTTGTTTTTACTACTTTGCATGATGCACTTCCACAACACAACACGCTAAACAAAGCTTTTAGGTTATAAAAGCATTTCTTATTTATTAAAATGCACCAGAATACAAGAAAATGGTATCTACCCTATCTAATATCTAATTATCTATCTAATATTTTGAACCCACCCACATTTTTTTGTTTCTGATGCCCATGTTTAGTACCAGGCACAAATTACAACTAAGCATTTTGTCTTTTTTTATTAATGAGTTTTTTTCTTAGTGGATATATGACTGGACTGTAATCTTCTATCCTACAGGTGGACCAAAGCTTATGCCTGATAAGAAAAAAGCTTAAAAGGAGTAAGTGTACGTAAACATTGATTGATGCTTTTATCAGTGTGTTGACATTGCTATTTTACCCCTGGTTATTTGTTATAGTTCTATTGTTTATTTCTCTAACTACTTACAACAGTCACAAAGGTTAGACAGTCATAAAAGAAATGCATAGTAGACCATATGCAGAGTCTATGATTCAAATACTTCCTTGTGGGTAATAAATAACATTGATATCATAATTGTTAGGTAGATACTTTCTGTGTTTAGTCTTTTTGAATTACAGGCTAAGAAGGAACAGAGAAATCCATGATCAGATGCTGTAAATATCAACAGTGACCCACTGTGTTAGTTAAACTTAATGCCTATAGCCAAACATAATCTAAACATCATGCAAAAAATGAAATTCATGTGTTTGCTTTTTTGTTTTGTTGTTTCCTTAATAGGGCAGAGATGTTCACAAGTCTCTGAGCTCGAGTCCGAGTCAAGTCTGAAGTCTTTGAGCTCGAGTCCAAGTCAAGTCTGAAGTCTTTGAGCTTGAGCCCAAGTCAAGTCTGAAGTCTCTGGGCTCGAGTCCAAGTCAAGTCTCAAGTCTCGTTGTAACAAATAAAACTCTAATAACAAATAAAGAAATTATAAACATTTATAAAAAAGAACATAGTTGCACGTTAAGTAAGGTCTAAAATTAGCATTATGTACATAAATTAAATTAAATGGATAATAACACTGTCTTTATTGTACAAATTACATATTATTATTATTATTTTTGAGCAATAGAAGTGATTTTCTGTTTGTCTTGGGTTGTTTGATTAACATAAATGACTTAAGTAGGTTAATTGAGGTTACTGTCTCTTTATTAAGAACAAATAAGCCCAGATTGGTTTCTGACTGGTTTCTTAAGACAAAAACAAAAATGTTTTTATTAGAAAAAGAATACTGTGAGATCATTTTGTGTGTATGTGCCCTGTCAAGAAAAGAAAGATTTTATGTTGGCTTTACTTTTGAAACACTTCTCTCTGTATGTGCACTACTGAGGGCACTGAAACGCGTGTTCAAACACAGGCGGAGCGCTTCAGGAAGAGCAGCAGTCGCTTCACATAAAAACGTTACATTGTTTTTCATTGCTCTATTCAGCAAATGTATGTTAATGGACTACAGTATGACACAAAGTAGCGCAACTCTGGACCTGACTGGAGCTGGACCGGACACACTTAACCGCATGTGCGTACAGAAATCTGCTCAATTGAGCGCCTTTTTGCGGTTAAATTGTTTAACCATTTAAACAATTGCAAGCCTTAGAAACAAGTTAATGATAAACTTGCCCTATTTAAATTGCATATTAATCCGCGAATCGCATGCGAGGTGAACCGCGGATCTGTCACAGCACTACCCAAAGCTTCAGATGAGTGGGACCGGGACAGCAGCAGCCGGTGCCTTCTATTCGCGGCCGCGCACGCGGAGCAGATACGTCACGTGTCACGTCGTGGGCAGGTTGTAGGTAACGGAGGGAGGGGTAAGACAGCGAGCTCATCAGACGTTTCCTAAAAATAAACATTGTTCACGAGTCGCGCGGCTCGAGTCCGAGTCGAGTCTGAAGTCTTTAAGGGTCGAGTCTCAAGTCGAGTCTGAAGTCACTGTGTGTGTGACTTAAGTCGCACTCGAGTCCGAGTCTCAAACTCGAGTCCCCATCTCTGGTAGATGCTTTAACATCAGTGTCACACAGGCCACCACTGGCTGTAAAAAACATTAAGCCTATGTGCTTATGGTTCGAAGCACCACATCATACTGAAGGATCTTAAAGTCATGTTTGTACACAAAATGACCTGTCCCCTTAAAGACCAGTGGTGAGTCATTGAACCTAAGAGTACCTTAAGGCTAATGCGGACGACTGCTAAAGAGAGCAACACAGCAAATGTGCTACAATTTTATACTCAGCTGTACTCCAAATTGGCTATTTATGAGGAGAAAGTGTTTTATTTAAAAGTCCTTTGTGAATTTCTTGAGTTTATAAAATATGGCAGGTACAGTATTGATTTTGTCCTACACTGTCAGAATAAAGGTACAAAACGGAACATTAACCCCTATTTGGATGATAATTGTTTCTCATGAGGGTGTCTGTAAAATATTTGCATGCCTCCTCCACGCTAAAACTCATGCATTGGGATGAAGATACATTTGTGGTGGATGTGTGAGTTTATAATTCGAAACGTCTTGAAATGAGCTGGATGTGTGGTTAATTAGGCTACTTGATCATTTAGGGGCTGTTTACACTTGGTATTAAGATGTGTTTTCATCGATCGGATCACAAGTGGACGAGAGAGACACATTACGTTTACACCTGGGGCCTCATTTATAAAGCGTTTTTACGCACAGATTTGATCTAAGACCGTGCGTACGCTCAAATCCACTCAAACGCTCAGATTTATAAAACTTGTCTTTGACGTGGAAAAGTACTTACCTCCACGTCAGGTTCCGACTTGACGTACGCACGTTTCCTTGTGGCAATATTGCAGTATTGCAGGTAGGCATATTCAAAACTTTTTGTTTTGTACCTTTTGTGGTCAACATGCAGAAACATTTTTTCATTTGTTTTGGAGTTGTCCTTATTCAAAAAAAAAAATTGTTAGATTTGTGCTCTTTTGTTAGAATTCATATATTTTTCTTAAGACTTTGGAAAATATTTAATTAGTTTTTTTCTCTTATGATATCTTATTACATAAGAAATATTATTTGATTAATGTGTTACTTTTGTTTGCAACGTTTATTATAAATAAATGTAAATATGGTGATTATAAACCATTATTCCGTATTTTTCTATTAGAAGTTAAGCAATAGGCTACCTAAAATCTATTAATAATCTGATAAACAAGAAAGCTGCTCAGTGTATTAATGTATGTCAGCATTTCCATGTTTTTATTTAATTATTTTTCTCTTTCATCCCCTGGCTAATGTAAAAAAAGTGTTGAATATGTTTGATAAAAAATAAATAAATATTCGAAACTTTTACAGCGTCAACATCATCTGTATTAGAGCTTAGATCGGCCACAAAAAACCATAACCGAAGCCCCTGCATGTTGTGTCCGAGCCCAGCCCGACCGACACATTACCGACAATGTTTTAACAGTGCGCCGTGACATTCTCAACTACAATTCAGAGTTTTTTGAATTACAGAAATCTGTTTAGAATTATCTTAATGAGATAATGCAACAAGGACGAAGCATGTAAACTGCGCTGTTTGTTTATTCAGAATAGAAACCTAAAAACATGCAACAATGATGCACACAGAAAATGAACAAACTGTGGAGAAGGCCTACTAGGCTACTCCAAAATAATTTAACCAGGTTTTAGAATATATTTTAAAAATATGTTGGCCTATTTTGATATTTTAAAATGTAGGCCTATTCTAATGCAAAAAAATGCGCCCAAGATATGTTCAGGAAACGATTTTCTAGTTCGTCATCTTTTCAAAAAATATTTAAAAATATAGCAAAATTGTTTTGCGGTGTTTAACGCACATGTACATGTTACAGAACATGTGCTTTATTGAATGAAAGTAAAACCGAATTTAATGATTAAAACGACGTGAAAGGAACTAAATTGTGAAGCCTCGATGTATCCTACAATAAGGGACATGCGACATTTAAGAGTGATGATGGGTATTTCAAAAATTAATATAAATTATTCCCATGCATCGATTTTAATGTTAAACATCTGTAAATCCAAATGAATCCATATGGAATATATTCCGACAGTTTAAGATAGGATCTTTGAATTTTAAAGTCGAAAATATCTTATTTTAACACCGCCGCGCAGGATGCATGGCAAACTGAAACAAAACTTTAAAGACACAAATATTACGTTTAGCCTACGTGTAAAACTATATTTAAATGAAACCCGTGAATTAAAAGATCCACTAATAATCGCCTTAACTTGAGTGATGTCAATAAAGTTTCCATGTTAGAATTTAGAAATATTAAAAACTTAAGCAAACGACAACAAATATGTTTTCTTTCCACTCGCCATTGTAGCAGTCATTGAATTTGGCCTTTGAAAATTTAATATTTATATGCTAATGAATTAAATTAGGGGCGTTTACAAGGCGGAGTTCTAAAAGCTTTCAGCTGCGCACAATTTTAAGATCATTTGTGATTTATAAAACCGCACATCTGGAAAAGAGGCGTATGCACGGTTTTTGTGCGTAAGCTCCTTTTCTCTGAATCACACTTACGATCATTTCAGAAATGGTCTTAGATTAAATTTAGGACATTTCCTACGTCGCACTTTTATAAATGAGGCCCCTGGTATTTAAATCCGTCTCTTTCGCCACTTTCGACCGCTTCTGTGCTGAATACTATGAGGGGGTGATTTGTGAGACGGTGGGCGAGTCTCTCTGCTGTCATTCAAACCCGAGAGGGAGTAATTATGAGTTTATATGGACGCAAACTAATATTATGTCGGAGTGCACTGCTTGTTTAGCAAGTAAACATGCTGCACAGTGTTTTGTACATGAGTATGTAAGGGCTTTCTTTGAATTTTCAGCGCAATTGATGAAATAGGAACGCGCAACTTTCACACGCTTTCAAAACGAAACTACGGAGATCAGCCGCTTAGTTTTATCAATGAAAGGCTAAAAATAGCGCTGTTCACCGAATGTTCACGCCAGAAGTCAAAAAAGACGTAAAACTTGTGTTTAATATCCCAGATTAGATAAATGGGCGGAGAGAAGGCGGTCGCGTGTGGCTGTTCGAACGCATTCAACCACATGTGTGTTCCGCAACTCCAATGTGATCCGATCGAAAGTGGTTTCGACCACCTCTGGATGTGGTTGAAAGTGGTCGAAAGTGGACGAGCTCAAAACTTTTTGAACACCGTTTACACCTGGCATTAACGTCGTCCACTTGTGATCCGATCGACGAAAACACATGTTAATGCCAAGTGTAAACAGCCTCAAATATGACCCGTATACTTAATTATATTTACAGTATACTGTTGTGCAATTAAATACATTTTAAAAATGTATTTAGCACTTGTTGCTGCTAATAGACATTATTTAACGTTTCCATGATTTTCTTCTCTTTATTTATATCAGCTCCCACTTGCCAATGTGCCAATGTTTAAAATGCATGCAAAGAAAGCCGTTTCATTGATGCAAAATAAACGCAAAGCACATGACCATACTGTGCTTTTCAGTGATCTAAAAGGAAGTGCAGAATGACTTTTTCATTGATCCCCTTTTATAAACTTAAGATCTGGATTTAGACGGCAATTAAATTAGCACACGACCATAGTGTTGATTCTGATTGGTGTCGCAACATTTGCAGGTTTGTTTTTCCCAGATAACATCCGCCCACAAAGTACCCCGTATGCTGCAAATCAATTTGACAGGTTCAGTTTAATATTGCACAAAAAAATAATATACATTCACCTAAAAGATTATTAGGAACACTTGTTCAATTTCTCATTAACACAATTATCTAATCAATCAATCACATGGCAGTTGCTTCAATGCATTTAGGGGTGTGGTCCTGGTCAAGACAATCTCCTGAACTCCATACTGAATGTCAGAATGGGAAAGAAAAGTTATTTAAGCAATTTTGAGTGTGGCATGGTTGTTGGTGCCAGACGGGCCGGTCTGAATATTTCACATCTGCTCAGTTACTAGGATTTTCACGCACAACCATTTGTAGGGTTTACAAAGAATGGTATGAAAAGGGAAAACATCCAGTATGCGGCAGTCCTGTGGGCAAAAATGCCTTGTTGATGCTAGAGGTCAGAGGAGAATGGGCCGCCTGATTCAAGCTGATAGAAAAGCAACTTTGACTAAATTAACCACTCATTACAACCGAGGTATGCAGCAAAGCATTTGTGAAGCCACAACACGCACAAATAGGAAAAAGAGGCTACAATTTGCACGAGCTCACCAAAATTGGACAGTTGAAGACTGGAAAAATGTTGCCTGGTCTGATGAGTCGATTTCTGTTGAGACATTTAGATGGTAGAGTCAAAATTTGATGTAAACAGAATGAGAACATGGATCCATCATGCCTTGTTACCACTGTGCAGGCTGGTGGTGTAATGGTGTGGGGGATGTTTTCTTGGCATCCTTTAGGCCCCTTAGTGCCAATTGGGCATTGTTTAAATGCCACGGCCTACCTGAGCATTGTTTCTGACCATGTTCATCTCTTTATGACCACCATGTACCCATCCTCTGATGGCTTCTTCCAGCAGGATAATGCACCATGTCACAAAGCTTGAATCATTTCAAATTGGTTTCTTGAACAATGAGTTCACTGTACTAAAATGCCCCCCACAGTCACCAGATCTCAACCCAATAGAGCATCTTTGGGATGTGGTGGAACGGGAGCTTTATGCCCTGGATGTGCATCCCACAAATCTCCATCAACTGCAAGATGCTATCCTATCAATATGGGCCAACATTTCTAATGAATGCTTTCAGCACCTGAATCAATGCTACGTAGAATTAAGGCAATTCTGAATGCGAAAGGGGTCAAACACAGTATTAGTATGGTGTTCCTAATAATCCTTTAGGTGATTGTAAATGTCTTTTAATAACATATATGACATTATATTTACAAATAATTAAACTAAATAGCTTCTTCGTTTGAATGTCTTGTCTTCTCTTAAAACTGAAAGTAAACAGGTTTTCCTCATGGAAGGTTTGCATTAGTTAGACATGAGCTAATAAAATAATTTAAATCAATATTTAATGCTCTTTACCTTACTTTTGAGGTAAATAGCTGTGAAATAAGCCCCTTCAGTGTAATACAAGGCCCTCCGCTTCGCCTTGTGACCTGATCATACTGTCACTTATTGCTTAATTCTGCAATAACAACCGGCTGCCTATACATTATCCCTTACTTATTGTTTACATAAATATAACAGAATATACAGTATACATTATACTGTTCATGATTTAAATTGTATGCAAAAAATATTTTATTGCAGATTGCACAGTTAGTTTAAACGGCTATAAATAAAAAGCATGCTTTTAGCCCACAAAATTATGTACAAGTTGGGGTTTTTCAGACCATGCTTAACCACACTTGACCCCTTGATTTCAACTCAATGCGATAAGGGTTGCATGTAACCCTTATCAATGCATGTTGATTACCCAATCAGACACAGCATCACTGAGGACATGTAACAGTGTAGACAATGAGAGGCTCTCAGTGCACCAGCCCTACACAGACAGAAAAAAACAATGATCAATGGCCTAAGTCATTTCCATATCTGTGCAGTTTTGCATGGTCTGCATGCAGTGAAGGTCTAAGGAGAAGTCATTACAAACAAATGAGCAGCGTTTGCATCAAGAATGGCTTAAGATGCTTGTTTTTATGCAGTCCTTTGTCATTTCCAGTAATTGAAGACAGGAGTGTCATTTTCTTCTCATTTACGAGATAATTTGACGGAAGGCAAATTTGATCATTTCAGGGGGCTCTGTTTACGCGCACTGCAACCTCAACACCCCACGCAATGAACGAAACGTCAGTGCAAAGAAAAGTAAGAGAATTATTCTGCCAGTAAGCCTTGGATGAGTCTCTAATTACCTTGGAAATCAAGTCAATATGGAATTAGTATGCAAATAGCCACATACAATGAGACGCCCCTTATGCTGGCCTGATCAAAAGCTGGTGGTGCCATGAAAGTAATTTACGTTGAAATGCATATGCAAGAGGCAATCAGGGGCTACGGCATCAGCATAAAGCATCAAGAGCGACTATTACATCCACAAAAGGCTGACGGGGTCTAATTCGACAAAACAATTGCTACAAGCTTTCTTAATTAACAATCACAGACCAGAGATGTTCACAAGTCTCTGAGCTCGAGTCCGAGTCAAGTCTGAAGTCTTTGACCTCGAGTCCAAGTCAAGTCTGAAGTCTTTGAGCTTGAGTCCAAGTCAAGTCTGAAGTCTCTGGGCTCGAGTCCAAGTCAAGTCTCAAGTCTCGTTGTAACAAATAAAACTCTAATAACAAAAAGAAATTATAAACATTTATAAAAAAACAAAGTTGCACATTAAGTAAGGTCAGTGGTGTAGTCTAGATTTTTGTAGTGAGTATACTGTGATTTTTCCCTCTCACCCTTATGCTCACTCGTCCCAGCGCAACGCACCACTCACACTCACAGATGCATACAGTATGGATCTTCATGTAACAGAGCATTCTGAAAGTGTACTCATAAACACATAAACTGAATGTGTTATCAACATGTCAGTTTATTATAAGAAAAAAAAAAGAGTTTAACAGCCAATGGGTTTACAGCTGGGGAAACTGGACTGATTTTTAGACTGGTTTAGTGTTAATTAACATCTAACTCGGGGCCAAAATTTACTCAACTGTTAATTAAAATTAAATAAACTGTTTACAATCTTCAATCCGTGGCTAACACAAGCATTGAAGAAGAAAATATCCACGCTTTCAATAGCTATTATCTGACAACTATTGATAACATTCCCACTAGTGATGCGCGGGTCGGTGTTTTTTCCAACCCGCGGGTCCCGCTTTTATGAAATATTTGGCCCGCCCCAACCCGCACCGCAACACTGTATCTATTTTTACAACCCGCACCGCCCCGCGCCCGCGACCATTAAAATAGACATACAAGGCATTTGTAATGTAAATAAAAAGAGGCTTTATTTCAGCCTAAGAGTGCTTGGAAACTTTAGATTACATCGCCATGTAAACTGGCAACAACATACACCAATGACCCATAGAAACCAGCATGGTCATATTAATATAGAGATAGGATAATGATAAACCAGGGGTGTCCAATACATCGATCGCAAAGGCAATGCCGGTAGATCGCACAAGTTAACTGTGTATTCTCGTGCTGCTCCATGCCTCCACGGGAAAATTGGCATTATGAGTAATTGTGAAACACTTAAGTCTTTTTGAGTTGCTGTGCCTTTCTTCTCATATGTGTTTTTATAAACCTTATGCCTGCCCGCTGCAGCTTCGTCGTGTAAACTTCCGACATTGCTTTCATGCACGAGCTGAAGCACGCGAGAGCGAGCGAACGAGGGAAAGAGAGAGAGAGAGAGAGAGAGAGAGAGAGAGAGAGAGAGAGAGAGAGAGAGGCAGCGTTGTGCTGATATATGCTTCTGATACTATTGTAATTTTCTTTCAAGTTTGTTTCACTAAATCTCCGCTATTTTAAACAGTACTCGACATGTGCTCCAGGATTTTTTTTAACTTTTTTAAAATAGAGTAATGGTGACATCCCTAAATCCAATGTAGAGATATATGCAGTATAGTCCACGCATTTAAAGTGTTTTTAGCATGTAGAACTTGTCGGCTTTATCATTTTAAAAGTAGATCACCACACAAAAAAGCAGCATTTGTATTATCTATTCACAAATTCCCTACCTTAATTTCTCCTGCAGATCGTCTTTCATCTTTTAATTCTCCGTTTGTTTTGTTGTTGTGGCTGGCAGCCAGCGGGAGCTTGGCGCTTCCGTGACGTCAAAGGTTTGGGGATATCAAGCAGGCACGTGCACAGATAGGGCTCAACCTGTGCAGAACACATGCCCTTTTTGTCCTTACACTCCAAAGTGCCCTTTTTTTGGAGGTGTTTTATTATTTTTTTAATATATAAATTAATGCTGTTGTCAACCATTTACGTCTGTCTGTGTGTTTTACAAATATATTTATCAAATAAAATTATTAAAAAACGAAATCTTTTTGGATCCGCTCAAACTGTCTGTCAAACCTCTTTACTCCGCCCCCTGAGTGCAGCGAGCTGAAGTTCCACACAGCAGTCGATCGCTGAATCCGAAATCGCATACTTACTGTGTAGGTACTGAATTTCATTGGGTACCTACTTAACGTGCGCTAAGGCAGTATGTACGTTCGCGTTAAGTATGTACAGCATTCGCCATGTTGACGTTATCATGTGACATATGACGTAGTAGACTTGTTCGAGTTCATGCGGAACCACAGGAACCGACAGGGGGTTGACATCACAGTGCCGCGAGAGCAACTCGAAATCAGAGTTCTCCGTGTGGTTTCTGGAATCGCTCTCGCGGTGCTTTGATGTCATCCAGCTGTTGGTTCTTACAGCGGTGCATAAACTCGAACAAACCTAATAACAGACATGAAAACGTATGCGTGTGTATGAGGGACAGGTGCACTAACACCTGATTGCATCAGTAACTTGATCTGTAACAGTGTTACAGATATATTACACATTATTTTGTAGGGGACAAAATAAGTAAAACAAGCAGATTGTAATTTAATATCTACTGTCAGATGACAGCTGTGCTGGAATACAAACAATGGCAATGTGATTATATACATTTTAGTGAAGCAATCTCTTGTATTTACTTAAAACGACAGGAAACATGAATAAAAAATGAATGAATAAAACCATCACAATAAATGAAAACGTATTGAAGTGAATCCCATATGAAACAAAACTTTATTCAAATGTATTTTTCTAACAAACCATTACATATTTACTGTTAGCTCAACATAGCTGTGACAATTCTACATAGCTTTATTTTCATGAATCAGCTGATAACTTTGTGGTATATCCTGGGTCTGTGCGTGAAGTCAGGGTGCTGAGGAACAGTCCTGTGTAACGTATCAAAATCACCCGATTGGTTAGTCTCCGGTCGATTGTGTAACAATATGTATACTGTTAAACTGGAAACACTGTTACAAGGAACTTGTATTATGAAAAGTGCGGGGTGACCCGGATGTTGTTGTTATAATAAAGAGCATGGAGTTGCTGTAAGATCTCCGTCTGTCTTTGCATTAACCGGATTTATTAAGTATTGAAACATGGTGGCAGCGGTAAATAACGGCAAATAATGAAAACTAATGAGGTATAACAAATTTTTTCGTCAATGTACGGAACCGAGAGACACGCAAATGTGGATTTAACCGCTGTTCATGAGGGAGAGCACCTGAGTGTTCGCTACGACGGCTGCACAAACCAACAAAGTTTTCACAGTGAGTAATCACCCGCAACAGTGCCAGAATGGAGAGTGCATTAAAACCGCCAGGAAAAATTGACTTTGATGACTCCAACTTGTCACTTGTATGGAACAGATGGAAGGAAGAATTCGGTTTATACGTAGATCTGACGATGGGAGACAAAACGGATGATTATAAGGTAAAACTGCTACATTACTTGATTGGAGAAAAAGGACGTGAAGTGTGCAAAACCATCGGTGTCGGACCGGATTTAGAGGGGTTATTGATTGATGAAGTAATCGCAAAACTGGATGGATTTTGTGACCCGAAAAAAAATGAAACTGTGGAAAGATACAATTTCTTTACTCGTAACCAAGGTCAAGAGGAAAGTTTGGATAAATATGTAACTGAATTAAGGACAATGGCAGCGACGTGCAATTTTGGGATGATAACAGACTCTCTTATCAGAGACAGAATTGTGTGTGGGACTTTGGACTCACAGCTAAGAGAGCGCCTACTTAGAGAGCCTGACCTCAGTCTGGAAAAGTGCTTACAGATAGGAAGAGCTGCAGAGCTTTCAAGACAACGAGCCAAAGTAATAGAGACACAAATGCCAGCAACAGTACATGCAATGTCAACAAGAGAGAGACAGAGAGACAAAGCAGAATACTCCGTGGATTGTGGTATCATACAGTGCAGATACTGTGGCCGTAAACATGAAAAGAAAAAGGAAAAGTGCCCAGCTTTTGGACTAAAGTGCAAAGCGTGTGGGAAAAACAACCACTTTGCAGCGGTATGTAAGAGCATGCGGTTCAGCAGGAAAAAAAACAGTCATGGCAATAGAGCAACAGGATATGGAATCACAAAGTGAGGATGAAATACTAAGCATAACCTTGAGCACAGTAGGGGGCAGTATTAACATGGTGAAGGGTGACAAAGGTCAGAATGCAGCTCTGTATGCAACCCTGCAGATCAACAAAAAAGCGGTTCGATTCCAATTAGACTGTGGAGCCACATGTAATGTAATCCCTGTAAATTTAACAAAAGGTACACATTTACAGGCTTGCAACCAGGTCTTACTAATGTACAACAAAACCACGCTGACTCCACTGGGACAGTGCATGCTGCAGGTAAAAAATCCATGCAATGGAAAAGAATACAGGCTTAAATTCATTGTGGTAGAGAACAATACATACAGACCAATCTTGGGTAGCAAAGCCTGCCAAGAAATGCAGCTGATCAATGTAGTACATCACAATATCATGGCTATAGAGACCAGCAAGGAGCCACAACAGTGGTCTGTGGAGCGAATAAAACAGGAATACGCTGACGTTTTTGAAGGGGATGGATTACTGGAAGGAAAGCTTAAATTAGAAATAGATGAGCAAGTAGAACCAGTGAAACTACCCAAAAGGAGGATTCCCACAGCTCTGTATGAACCTCTAAAAAAAGAACTAATACACCTGCAAAGGCGAGGCATTATAGCACCCGTGGAACAAAGTACAGACTGGATCAGCAGCATGGTCGTAGTGCAGAAACCCTCAGGAAAGCTGCGTGTGTGTATTGATCCAAAGCCGCTTAACAAAGCTCTCAAAAGGCACCATTATCCATTACCAACAATTGAGGATGTACTACCAGATCTGAACGGAGCTCGAGTTTTTTCAGTCTGCGATGTAAAAAATGGATTTTGGCACATACAACTGGAGGAAAAATCGAGCCTCCTAACGACATTTGCCACACCAATGGGACGTTATCGATGGCTTCGGATGCCAATGGGTATTAGCCCGGCACCAGAAATTTTCCAAAGAAAATTGAACCAAGTGATGGAAGGAATACCTGGTGTAAAAATCATTGCAGATGACATCCTGGTGATAGGAAAAGGAGACAATGATGAGGATGCAATAAAAGATCATGACAACAATTTGAGGATACTGCTGGACAGGTGCAGGACACGGCATGTAAAACTGAACCCAGAAAAAATGCGCTTGAGATTAAAGGAGGTCCCCTATATAGGACATCTACTCACATCAGATGGAGTTAAAGTAGACCCAGGAAAAGTGTCAGCCATTACACAGATGCCACGGCCTACTGACACAAAAGGGGTGCAGCGTTTGTTAGGCATGATTAATTACCTTGCCAAATTTTGTAGCCATGCCTCTGATCTCACAGAACCTCTGCGACAATTGACCCAGAAGGATGCGGTATGGGAGTGGTCAGACAGTCAGGCACAGGCTTTTGAGAAGATCAAGAAAGTTCTCTCACAGACCCCAGTGCTCAGATATTACGACCCCTCAGAGCAGCTTGTGTTGCAATGTGATGCATCAGAAAGTGGATTAGGGGCGGCACTCCTGCAAGGAGGACAGCCCATTGCATACGCCAGCAGAGCTCTAACGGAAACGGAGAAAGGCTACGCACAAATAGAAAAAGAATTGCTGGCAGTGGTGTATGGGATGGAAAGATTTCATCACTTTACATACGGACGGAGTGTGGACGTGCAATCAGACCACAAACCACTGGAGAGTATCATGACCAAGCCACTTCTAAGCGCACCAAAAAGATTACAACGCATGCTCATGCGTCTTCAGTGGTATCAAGTGAGACTTCAGTACTGCCCAGGCAAACACCTACTGCTGGCTGATACTCTAAGCAGAGCCTATTGCAGAGACCAGGAGAGAGGCAAAGTAGAGTCTGAAGTGGAGTCTATCAACATGGTGACCTATCTGCCTGTATCTAAGGAAAGAACACTGGCCATACAGAGAGCCACAGATTTAGACACAGAGCTCCAGTCTTTGAAAAACGTGATACTACAGGGCTGGCCTGAGGGGAAGGAACACCTATCAATGGATGTGACCAAGTACTTCCATATAAGAGATGAACTGAGTGTGCAGAATGGGATTATCTTTAGAGGGGAGCGAGTCATTGTACCATCAGCATTGAGATGGGAAGTAATGCAAAGAATCCACTCCTCTCACATTGGAATTGAAGGGTGTTTAAGAAGAGCCCGTGAGTGTGTATATTGGCCAGGCATGAATGCACAATTGAAAACATTTATGGAACAGTGCAGTATTTGTTCAGCATGGGGTGTAAAGCAACAGAAAGAGACCCTCAGGCCACATGAAGAGCCAACTCGGCCCTGGGAAAAGATTGGGACAGACTTATTTCATTGTAATGACCGTGATTACATGATCACAGTGGATTACTTGTCCAATTTTTGGGAGGTGGATCATTTGGAAAATACAGAGTCAAAGACTGTCATACGCAAATTAAAAGCACATTTTGCAAGATATGGAATTCCAGACATTGTGTTTTCAGACAATGGACCCCAATATTCTTCAGATGAGTTCAAGAAATTCAGCAAAGCCTGGGACTTTATACATAAAACCTCCTCACCAGGATATCCGCAAAGTAACGGTAAGGTGGAGTCAGCTGTGAAAAGTGCAAAGAGGCTAATGGCTAAAGCGAAAAGAGCTGGGTCTGACCCCTACCTGGCAATGTTGGATCATCGAAATACACCAAGCCAGGGTGCAGATAGTAGCCCAGTAATGGCACTGATGGGTCGACGCACTAAAACACTACTCCCAATGTGTGAGAGTTTGCTTCGCCCAGGACTTATGTTTAAGGCAGGAAACTACAAAAATAGGCAACAGAGACAAGCAGACTACTATGATGAAACAGCAAAAGATCTAAAAGAGCTGCATTACAAAGATCAAGTGAGAGTCCAGCCGTTGACAGGACCAACACAATGGTGGCCAAAAGCAACAGTGATAAGGCCTGTCGAACAAAGATCATATGAAATTAGGATGGAAAATGGACAAGTACTGAGAAGGAACAGAAAACATCTGCGATTGAGTAAGGATCTTTGTGAGGATCCACAAAAAAGGGATGAACCAGGAAAAGAGCCTGTGTTGTCAGGAAGATCTAATTTCCCTGGAGGGTCTGAGAATGACTGCAATACAGAGACTGTTGAAACAAGCCTGGAACAGTCTGCCCCAACACAACAACACACTCCCTGTTCAAGAAGTGGAAGGCCTATTAAAAGGCCTGCATACCTAAAAGACTTTGAATGAGAACATAAAGGCACTTGACCAGTAACTCAGGGAAGTGTGGTACTTATTAATATATGTTTGATATATATATATATATATATATATATATATATATATATATATATATATATATATATATATATATATATATATATATATATATATATATATATGTTTATATATATATGTTTGGAAAAACTCATTACTAATTAGTTATGGTTCATCTGATTAATTGTACTGTTCAAAGGGTAAGTCACGGTACTGACATTGTTTATAGAGTTAATGTAAAAAAAAAAAAAAAAAAAAAAAAAGAAGAAGAAAGATGTAACAATATGTATACTGTTAAACTGGAAACACTGTTACAAGGAACTTGTATTATGAAAAGTGCGGGGTGACCCGGATGTTGTTGTTATAATAAAGAGCATGGAGTTGCTGTAAGATCTCCGTCTGTCTTTGCATTAACCGGATTTATTAAGTATTGAAACAGATTGCTTTGCTTTCCCGTGGCATCATGGGAAAGCTGAGATAGAAGTGTCCATCCGATGCACGCTTCAGAATAGGGGCGGACTCAGTAGGGCCTCCGGGGATTTGTCGCCTACTGATTTTATGGATACTGAGGATTCGGACGTACTACTCTGTTCACGTGCTGTTTCCCCTACTACATTTTCAGTAAGTAGGCGGTTTCGGACAATACTCAAGTACACGTGCCTCTGAATCTCGCGAGAAATAGTCCAAAATCCCGCTAATTCTCGCCTACACTTTTACGTATACTGAGGTTTCGGACATACTATTCGTTCGCCTACTGCTTTTTGCCTACTATATAGTATGGCAGTATGCGGTTTCGGATTCAGCCAGTCAGAGCAGCTGAACGTCTTGCAACGGTAAATAAGTTTCTTGTTGTTTGAGTACAATGCTGTTTCATTACGAAAGAAACACTAGTATGTTTATAACGGCGCATGTTTTATAAATTTGAGCAGAGCCGAATTATCCATAGACGGGATTGGGCGAGTGGGCAATCAGGGGGCACCAAGGGCTCCAAACTGCGACCAAATGGAGTTTTTGACAAAGCGCAAGCAGTTTTTAAAAAGTGTTCACGCATGTGAAGGGCACTCGTGACAACAATACGGAATGCTAGGTCGGGTTTTTACCGCTTTTTTTGCATGACGCGTCTCAATCGTTTAACTAAAGTCAACACATCTCACGCGAGAAGACGAGCCCACGCGGGTAAATGTTTAGCCTACATAAACACCAAAAACATTACAGATTAGAAAGACATCAGAAGCCCAGTTAGGAAAACTGGATAGAGACGAGAAACGTGTAAAGGATCATACAAGTATGTACATTATATTGCCCTGTCACTCATTACAGTATGCTATCAGGATATAACTTATTGTATATGTATGTACCTTATGCCTTGAATTAGTCAAGGGAGTTGTATGATTATTTGGTTCATAACTTTTTATTCTGAAATCAACTGCATAGAGTTAAGTCTATTTAGTATTTAGTAATGCAGTTATTTGCACCTTCAAAAGACCAAGGTTCCTGGTCCTCAGCACAGTTTTTGCCAGGTAGGCAGATACATGTTGAATATGCTAATGGTATGGCTATAGTGTAGTATAATCTCCTATTTTGATCTTTAATCTTCTATTTCCCCCTCTTCTCAATCACATACATAAACATGTTAACCAAATAATAAAAATTAGCTTATAAAACCAAACAGAATACCTTTTTTTCTTCAAACATATTTTATTTAACTTTATGTATGTAAGCAGAGGAAAAATTAATATATTCTACAATTAAATAAGAGCGAGTACACAAGAGCACTTCACAAACACATGACTACAAATAGGCCTAATACAGACAAACACCCAGGATGTAAATTGTTAAAGCCAACTTACAAGGCCAGATATGCACTGCATAATGCCAAGCTATCATAAAATGTCATTTTTCATTCATTAATAGTGATTTCTTCAATCATTAATAGTGAATAAATATAAAGCTTTTAAGATGATTATTATGTGATATTTATTTGGAGTGGGTGCCCTTTTTCAGTTTCAGCACATGCCCCTCAAAAGGTCTGTGCACGGCCCTGATATCAAGTTATGTTGCGAAAGTTACGTTGCGGAAGTTACGTTGCCACATAGGCCTACGTAATTTAACCTTATCAAAGAACGTAATTAAATGTAAAAAATATATATTCCCAAATATTTAATATATATGCTACAGGGAATTAGACGCAACATATCAGTTTTTTAATTTTGTTTTTAATGACCCGCCCCAACCCGCCCCGCATTAAAGTTACAATTTCTTTACCCGCCCCAACCCGACCCGCGGGTTACCCGCGGGGCCCGCGGGTTACGAGACGACCCGCGCATCACTAATTCCCACTGCGCAAAGTGACGTCAGAATGACGTCTTTTTCATGTAATTTTTGGACGTTCGAATTCGGTACATAAAAGGGGTTGTTTTGTAACGCCAGGCGACGTCTTTTTTGCGACGTCTTCTGCACGTCTAAATGTTTACATCCGTAGGACCTCCGTGTAAGGAAAAAAGACATGAAAAAAGCGAAAAGAAATGTTTGTCTCTGCACTTCACCCATCCATTGTAACACCGAACGCATCAGTCATTTCCTGCCGGCCGTGGGTCTCGAACCACCAATCTCTGGGTTACAAGCAAGTCTCGCTAACCACTCAGCCACACGGCCATATGTTAATTTTGTAAATAATTTTGAGTCCGAGTCGAGTCTGAAGTCTTTGAGGGTCGAGTCTCAAGTCGAGTCTGAAGTCACTGTGTGTGCGACTTAAGTCGCACTCGAGTCCGAGTCTCAAACTCGAGTCCCCATCTCTGTAATAGGGCAAAGCAGACATTTTGGTGGAATGGGAGCCCTGTCCAGTATGGTATGTAATCTTCTGTTTGCTTGCTTTATCAATTAATGCATGCATTATTTATTTATTTATTTATTCACTTTAACTTTGTTTGTTTTTTTATTTGGCTACAATAATTTTCTTATCTGAACTGTTTCACAAATGACAAAAAAGGAAACTTATATTTATAAAAGACATGTTATAATTTGTGCTCCACACTTTCTTCTGTTTTAGTGATGAGATTTGGACCCATCCCTGGCAGCCAAAGGATTCTCTCCAAATTAATTAAAATAATTAAATAAAAATTGTATTACACTAAAATTCCATTTTGGTTTCTGACTATTTATTAAATTTTTCTGTGCTGCATTTGAAGTCATATTTTCCTTCTGTAGTGGTAAAAAGTTGGAAATGTTCAAGAAATGTGATGCATGGAGTTTCTTTATTATTATTTACGCTATTCCAGCATCTATGGCTATTTTCATGGTGAGAGGGACAATTTGACATTTCCAATTTGCCTAACTAACATGTTTTTGGCCTTTGGAAGGAAACCGGAGTAAATTCATGCTGACACAGGGAGAACATGTAAACTCCACACAGAAAGGCCACCTGACCTAGTCTGGGCTCAAACCGGGGACCTTCTTGCTGTGCGGCACCAGTGCTACCAACTACGAATGGAGTTTAATCTCAAAATGCTCAAAGAAAAGGCTAAAACAGAAAGATCTTCAGGAACGTGTTTTATTTCATGATTATACATTGCACTATGCCAGGGCTATTCAAATCTTACCCTGGAGGGCCGGGGCACTGCATAGTGTAGCTCCAACCCTAATCAAACTTACCCACCTCTGATTGTCTAGTGATCATGAAGACCTTGATTAGCTTGTTCAGGTGTGTTTGATCAGGGTTGGAGCTAAAATCTGCAGTGCTCCGGCCCTCCAGGGTAAGATTTGAATAGTCCTGCACTATGCTATTCTATGTTGTTACTTCCTAAACCAGTGGTTCTCAACTCCAGTCCTCGGGACCCACTGCTCTGCATATTGTGCATGTCTCCCTTATTTAACACACCTGATTCAGATCATCAGCTCGTTAGGATAAATTCCATGAAATGAACTGAGTGTGTCAGATATGAGAGACATCCAAAATGTGCAGAGCAGTGGGTCCCGAGGACTGGAGTTGAGAACCACTGTCCTAAACCAATCATATCTTACTCTCATCTTATGTTACTATCTGCTGTAGTCAGTTGTCATTTCAGGGTAAAGCGACGCAACTCTCTTTCACCCCATTTCCATCTGCAGACAGTCCTCATTGCTTTAAGCTCCTAGGTATCCTTCCAGTGCGTGTTCATCAGGAGCTTGAGCATTGCTATTCACCTCTTCATCATCATCATCACCACCACCACCAGTGTTTAGACTCCACGGATTCCTTTATATATCATGCATTTCTCTGCACCTACATGTGGTCAATTTGCCAAAGGCTGCATCATTTAAATTTGTTGTGCATCTCGATAATGCATTTGTTTAATCACTCTTTAAGCTTCTAGTGAATAATTAAGCAATAAATAAGCGTTTGGTCTCTTTTACCTGTATCTTTGTGAAGAACAACAAATATTGCAAAAGATAATCCTTTTTGATTCCATACATCATATCAATTCCAAACACAATATGACGGGGTTATGAAAAAGTAGACCAAAGAAATAACTTTGCCTTAGGTTGTTTTAAGTGGATGGTTTTGAAATGCTAATTAGAGATAATACTTAATTATAAATATAGGCTACTTATCTGGATCACTGTTATATACTAGCATTAAACCGTTTTTGTCACTAGTTAACAACTTTGTGAACTGAAAGTCTTTGTCTGGAGAGTAGACATTGCACCTTTTGAAAGTATTTATTGTTGTGCTACTGTTTAATATAAGATCGCTATTTGAAGTGTACAGTAACACCCGCCGACATTGACCTTGAATTCAGTTCTACAGTAGGCTACTAGCTAAACTACCCCGAATGAACTTACATACTGCCGTGTTTTTCAACCTGAACATGTAAATACAAAATAATAATTTATGTTTCGGCTGTTTAAAGTAAAATATCGTTGATATATATAAATAGTAAATCTGTATAACCATATTCACGCTCTGAAAACCGGAAGAACTACAAGTATTATGGCTGCTTTGTACGAAGCTCTATGGCGCGTTACTCTGGATGTTGTAGTTTATAAGCACATGGGAGACGGCTGAACGCTCTACAATATCACCAATAAACTGACGTCCTCGCTATATAGTATAATGTATGTTTTAGCTGTAGTAGATTATTGAAACACATAGTATAAATACATTTTATAACCCTAACCCTAATTCAAGTCTGAAGAACTTCAAATATGGACACCGATTTGCATGCTTAGTAAAAAGTTCAAGGGCGTGTCTCTGCTGGGAATTGTAGTCTTTAAATACATTGGTATATTCACCATAATTAGAAGGTGGTAATATAAAACTGATGGTACTCCTAGGGGTTTTAAGGGGTGGGGAAAATATTAGTGTTGTCAGATTTTAAAAGTCTAATTGTTAAATGGGTGAAAATTGCTTATGGGCTATTTGTACTGCACTTTCGGATGGTGCCCAGTAGTGACTATACTCATGTGATAAGTGAGGTCCAGAACTGTGTATAACTATTGGTCTCACATCTGTAGACATTCTTGTTGCTGGATTATAAGCTTTCAACAATGGTAAAATGTTAAGGTTCAAGGGTCAGAATTTAGAAAGCATGAGCCATGTAGAATCTTTACACTCACATATGTTACTCCCCAGGTCAAGACCTTTCCAAGGATGCATTTGGTATAGCTCTATGATAAAATGTTTTTTTTTCCTCATTTCACTGATTCAAGCTGTCCCTGGCCTAGTTTCAGAGAGCACTTCGAAGACCTATTATATACACAAATAAACACAAAGCTTCATTTTTATTTAGTTATTTTATGTAGAAATAGTGCCCAAATTAGTTTGAGTTCTTCAATATGTTTAGTCATGTGACAAAGGTTTAATTCTCATACTTTCTTAGACATGACTTTGCATGCATAGCTTCACAGAACCCTTTGAAAAGAAACTGTTTGACATGGCCTGAATTATTACCTTATTTGGATAATAACATCCAAGATCTATGTTGTCTGCCTTAACCAGTGGTTTTCAATCTTGTCCCAGGGGACCCACAGCTCTGCACAATTTCTAGGTCTACCTTAACTGACAAACCAATTTCTGTTTATGGATCTCTCCCTTTATGAGCTGATGATCTGAACTGTTCCCAGGTGATCCACTGCTCTGCACATTTTGCATGTCTCCCTTATCTGATTTAGATCATCAGCTCATTAAGGGAGAGATCCATGAACAGATCTGGGTTCTGGGTGTGTCAGTTAAGGAAAATATACAAAATATGCAGAGCTGTGGGTCCTACTGATCTAGTTTGAGCTCTACCACTGCTAGAACACTCCAAGGTCTAACCACTAACCACCACATCACTCATTTCCCTAAAAATGCCAAAATACCTGCAGTTAATGTATAAATACTAATACAAAATCATTACATCATCAAATATAAGCAAAAGCAAGCGGTTTGAAGATAAGTAAAATATATGCCTTAAAGGAAGGGTCACCAATCTTGCTCCTGGAGGGCTGGTGTCTCTGCAGAGTTTAGCTCCAGCCCTTCAGGTGTGTTTGATTAGGGTTGGGGCTAAACTCTGCAGAGACACCGACCCATCGGGAGCAGGATTGTTGACCCCTGCCTTAAAGCATGGTACTCCAACCTTTTTGTGAGCAAGGGCTACCACAATGGATAAAACAATTCTGCAGGGCCACTTTTTTTTTAAAAATAGTCTACTAAAAACTTTTTTGTTTTACTTGATGATTTTTATTTTGTTTTACTTGTTGATGTTTTATAATTGTTTAAAATGTTAACATACATAAAAGAAGCCAAGCTAATATAAAAATATGTAATAAATAAATAGTCCAGTTTAATAAATAAAATTAAATTAAGGCTATTAGTAGAGTGTGCTTTGGCAGACAATTCACAGGGCAACCTTGTTGGAGACCAATGCTTTTAAAGCAGGGGTGGGCATTCCTGGTCCTGGAGGGCTACTGTCCTGCAAAGTTTAGCTCCAACCTTAATCAAACACACCTGAAAACCCTAATCAAAGGCTGCAATCAAAGGTTTCATTAAGGTTGGCGCTAAACTTTGCAGGACAGTAGCCCTCCAGGACCAGGAATGCCCACCCCTGCTTTAAAGTAATGCATTTATTATATAATGCAGTCTGTTGTCAAATTAACCAAGAAACCCCATATAAATATGCATAATCACATTTTGTTTTTACTAAAAATGTATGAACAAGTAAAAACATAATATGCTCATGTTTAGAAACACTTTATTTTTTGTCTTTCACAATAAAAGCAGTGGAAATACATGAAATGCAAATTTGTCAATCAAGCCATAAGGCTGAATTTAATAACACTAGACTGTGAAGTTCACTTGAAAACCACCAGCAGAACAGGGAATAAAGTTATCTATCAAATGTAGTCCCTTGTGAAAAAAAAGTGTGCTTAAGTGTACTTTTATAAAGTGTACTTATTACATAAATAATACACTTTAAGTATATACACTTAAGTGTGAATTAAATGCCATCTTTTCGGCACACTGAATGCACATTAAGTATAATTAATTTCACATATATCATATATTAAGTTGAAATAAAATGTAATAAGTTGCCATTAAGAGTGATTTTTTGGAACAACTTAATTGGACATAAAGTTGTAATAAAGTACCACTTTCATAATTGCTTCTAGTGTTTTTACAATATACTTAAAGGGATACTTCACCGATTTAGCATTCAGCTTTGTATCTGTAGAAACCCGGCAGTATTACTGAATTACCATGTTTCCCTCCATCATTTCCCCCTGAGAGGAGAGATATCTGCATTTTGGTTCTGCAAAAAAGTCCTCCGATGATGCAAAAATCGTCATATTACATCATCGGAGGACTTTTTTGCAGAACCAAAATGCAGATATCTCTCCTCTCAGGGGGAAATGAGGGAGGGAAACATGGTCATTCAGTAATACTGCCGGGTTTCTACAGATACAAAGCTGAATGCTAAATCGGTGAAGTATCCCTTTAAAGTGCACTACACAATATAATAACATGCAATTAATGTGATTTAAAATGCAATTTAATGTCTGTTAACAATACTCTTAAGTGTGAATTGAATGCAATGGTTTCAGCGCACCGAATGCGCATTAAATGCAATTAATTTCAAATACATGATATATTAAGTTGAAATAAAATGTAATAAGTTGCCATTAAGAGTGATTTTTTTGGAACAACTTAATTGGTACTTTATTACAACTTTATATCTACTTTCATAATTGCTTCTAGTGTTTTTACAATGTACTTAAAGTGCACTGTTCAATCTACTGTCAAGCAATTAATGTGAAATTAAAAATAAGTTAATGTATATTAACAGTACATTTAATTACTCATTAAATGTAATGTTTCAAATACAAGTTTGCCAAATATATAAAATTAAATTCAATCAGTTGAACTGTGATTTCAGTGCAGTGAAGTGATTTCAATGCATCTTTCTACAGTATGTACTTTAACTACTTCTATTGTATGTGAAATATGGTTATGTACTTCTCAAAATACTGAAAAACAAATCTAGTTAATTAAATATGTATTCATTTCAGTTTAATGCATTGCAACCAAACAAAAACCACAATGCTTACACTGACAATAAAACAGTTTGGTAGTCAAATTATGAATCAGATTTTTTGTTTTGCAAAAGTACATTTAATAAATTAATTATGAGTTGTATATGTCCAAACAAAAAAAAAATCATTTTAATATTGTTAAATTGGAATCAAACCCCTATCAATATTGAATAATTACATCCCTTAGAAAAAAATAAACTCAAAGTTATTATTTTTTAACATTTTAACAGACGACTAAAAAAGAACTGCATGAACTTTAATGTAACAAGTCTTTGGTAGGTCACATCAGTCTAATGATCATTTATTAAATGTGTTTAGAAATATTGCCATGAAAGTGTACTTTCTTTATGTAGCGGGTATTAACTCACTTATGGACCAGGCATAATAATAAGATCAGAAGGGTGCACGGTAGGAAGGAGGAGCAGTGATAGTGAGCAACAAGCAGAGACAGAAGGTAAGTTGATTAATAAATTATTTTACTTTGAGTATTGAGAAACCTCTTTTTCTTTATCTTTCCTTAATCACAAAAAATGGTAAACAACAATGAAAATACAATATATACTATGGGTGCACCCTCTAAATTACTTCTCATTTACAGAAATCACAGTCACAATCAATGTACAAGGATGGTACAAATTATATATGTAACACACTGAAATCAGTATTCAAGTTCAAAGTTCTTATCAATTGGAGTATTGATCAGTCTTAAATTATCAGAATTGTGCTTCTGAAATGTTTCAGTTCAATAAAGTAAAAAAACAAAATAAGGAAACAGTTTCTGAAATGTATCCTCTTACTTGTCTGAAGAAAAATATTTAAAATAGAAAACTGTCCTTTCCTCTAGATTCGTGATCCAATCAGGTCGAAATGGGAGGCTCGCCATCAATTAGGAAAATCCAGCTCAAGGAATGTTCATACGAAAGGAAAAAACATTCAATATTGTGTATCAATGATGATTAACAATTGTACATAATACAGGAAACAAATAAAATACATACAGTTGTCATAATAAAATGACAATTTAGACAAATACCTGTCTATTCACGTGTTTCTCTCTCTTTTTGTCTTTCACAGGCACGTGCAACCAAAATGGCGTCAGCGAACACAACACACCATGTGGTTTTACATAATCACACTGCAATGAACAATCCAACCCCTATAACATCACAATATAACACCATTTTGTCTCGTATGGATTAAACAAATAAAATGATATGACATTTAAAGTGTTGACATTCGTTTTTATGGGTAATTATAACATTGGTAATTAACAAACTCACCAGGTCAAAATGAAAGCTCAAAAAGTGCTCAATCCACACAACCACGCTGTACCATTGAATATATGCAAGTTAAATTCTGATTTCTTCAGTTTATATGAACTTAGGAGTCATATTTAATCAAATTAAACACTCTCGCGTTAGATAGAGTGTCTCTGTCGCTTTGCATCTCTCCTCTGAACTGAGACGCGATCCGAAAGCAAAAAAGGGGCGGAGCTTACAATTAAACACTCCGATTGGTTTACTCATTTCAGATTTATAATTCAGATTGAATTATTCACATGTATTTCCTCATTTATAAAATAAATGTAGATGTATGAATAGTCTCTATTATATTTAAGCACACTTTTAAAATAATAATATTTAATTATTTAACCAGGGTTACATTTAAGTAAAACTAAATTAGACAAAGTACATTTTTAAAAAGTGTACTTAAGTATGTTAAGAAATATTGTGATGAAAGTGTACTTACTATAAGGTAAGCTTAATTAGACAGTATTAAAAAGTGCATTTTTAAAAGTGCACTTAAGTGTGTTTATGTTGAAAGTGTACTTTCTTTAAGTTAAGCTTAATTAGACAGTATTAAAAAGTGCATTTTTAAAAGTGCACTTAAGTGTGTTTATAAATATTATGATGAAAGTGTAGTTACTATAAGTTAAAATTAATTAGATATTTATACAAAGTGCATTTTTAAAAAGTGTCCTTAAGTGTGTTAGTGAAATATTATGATGAAAGTGTACTTACTATAAGTTCAAATTAATTAGATATGATTACAAAGTGCATTTTTAAAAGTGCACTTAAGTGTGTTTATAAATATTATAATAAAATTTACTTTCTATAAGTTCAAATTAATTAGATATTATTACAAAGTGCATTTTTAAAAGTGCACTTAAGTGTGTTTATAAATATTATGATGAAAGTGTACTTTCTTTAAGTTAAGCTTAATTAGACATTATTAAAAAGTGCATTTTTTTAAAAGTGCACTTAAGTGTGTTTATAAATATTATGATGAAAGTGTACTTTCTTTAAGTTAAGCTTAATTAGACATTATTAAAAAGTGCATTTTTTAAAAGTGCACTTAAGTGTGTTTATAAATATTATGATGAAAGTGTACATACTATAAGTTAAAATTAAATACATATTATTACAAAGTGCAATTGTAAAAAGTGCACTTAAGTGTGTTAATAAATAGTGTCATTAAAGTGTATTCCATTTAAGTATGCTTAAGTGGTCTTTAATTTATATTATATTATATTATCAGCAAGTGCACTTCTCAAAAAGTATACTTTTATTATTTTAAGCACACAAAAAGTATGCTTTCAATACACTTAAGTACGCTAATTTTTCACAAGGGGTAATACACAATATAAGTATAATCATAAAATACAAATGTAGTGTATTTTTTTTTTGCATACTATAGTGTTTAATGTACAATGTGCTCATAAGAACAGATCTGATGGTGACAGACACATTGCCAACAAATTATCCATAAGAAAGAATTTATGATGTTTATCTTCAATGGTGCACAACAGTTATATCCTATAATACACTCAATCAAGTAGAGTTTTCACATTTTGGCCTAAATGTGGTAATAAAGGTCACAAGGTCAGCAAAGTCATCCTGATGAATGTGCTTACAATGTTTCATATCAACTTACCCGTTTAAAACTTTTACTTTATTATCAATGATTATTCTGATTGCTTGAGCTCTGTTCAAAGCCATTGTAAAACACACCAATGACCTTACTGCATTACATCAATATTACTGCACCAATGCCAGGGATGGGCAGTATTTCAAATACATGTATTTAAAATACGTATTTGAAATACAAAATAGTATTTTGTATTTTGTATTTTAAAGCCTTTGAAAAAAATGAAATGTAATTTGTATTTAAATACATTTAAGATGAGTATTTTTGTATTTTTAAAATACTCAAAATACTTTGAACCAGTCAGGGTGCTGTTTTCATGCATCAACTAGTTCAGACCAGACAACAGAGTTCAGGTAAGCAAATATATCTGTGCAGCTTTTAGTGGGCAATAATTGAAATGTTGGAGTGGGAAATAAAGCAAAGGCGATTGAATTATTGGGTGTGATGTGATTTGTGTTATAACTTTCTCAAAAGGAAATTAAAATTCACACTTGCACGTTGGCAGACAGTTGCATGCTACAGTTGCACTTGCACATTGCACGACTGAGACAGAGTGTGGAACGCTGACAAATAGGTCTACACTTTTGACTTAAAGGAAAACCACAATTTTTTTATATTTCACTATGTTCTTACCTCAACTTAGACAAATTAATACATAACTATCTTTTTTCAATATAGTTTGCAGCATTTTGACCTCAGTGCGCAGTAACATCTTCACAGGAGTAATGATGTTACTTCACAGGAGTAATGATGTTACTGCGCCAGAGGTTGAAGTGCTGCAAACTAAGTGCTCTTCCGCCATACAATATAGTTCTCATTTTTTATTCACTTAAAAATCACGTTTTATTTTGTGCCACCATACTTACTTGTGTAACTATGTAACAGTCTTTAAAATAGGGAAAACATGGAAGTGTTTGGTGGCTTCTAAATTTATCCCTGTTTGGATCCTAAGGAAAAAAAATGGGACTAGGCTAAATGCTAACACATTCATGACATGCTGTGCAAAGATTAAGTGCACATACAGTATTGAAAAAAGATAGGCATGTATTAATTCATTAGGTAAGAACATAGTAAAATATTGAAAAACTGTCTAAACCTAAAAGGCTTTTATGCTTGACGTGCTTTCCATTGTATAATTCTGTGAAATGACAGAGGGCGACTCGTGAGTAATTGTTCTCAAAACCATCAAAAAGCAGCAATGAGAGGAATCAGTTTGCCGAATAATTTGTCTCGTGAGACGTTTGTAAATGCATGGATTTCTTAACATATAAACTGATTAGGTTGTGGGTCATTTTGACTACACATGAAAAAGTTTTTATGATGTTTTTATAAAACATCACTTTACTTGAAGGGGTGTTCATAAGGCTGACATGACACATTTATAATCATAACATGACACGTGTCATGAATATGAAGGAGATTTTATGGATGTTTATGACAACTGTCATTAAGTGTCATTTGTTCAATTATGTCATTTTTATTGCAAAGATGACATTGTTTGAGATGTCTTTGTTATGACAACTTGACATTAAAGCAACACACTGTAGTTTTTTTACCTTTAAATAATGTCTCTAAAATTATTTCAGTGATAGAACAACTTTTAACTGGACAAACTGTACTGTTGCTGCAACCTGAGCAGCCTCCTAGCTGCTACAAGCACACTCTGAAAGTGGCGGTGGAGGGTAGGATACACAGCCCCGCCCCTCTCCCTGCCTGCAGAAGAGTGTCTGATACCAGGCACTGTTGCGCTTTTCAACCACATGGGGGAGCTGTAAGCCATTTTTACATGGAAACTACATAGTGTTGCTTTAACCCATACATCATAACTTGCCATGACAACTTGACATTAACCAAGACAACATAACTGACCACTTTTTACCAGTGATACAAATATAATTTGTCATTAAAATGTCATTAAGTGTTATACTCTGTTAAATAGTTTTTATAACAGCATCATGAATATTCTTCAGTTCATAATGTTTATTTGACCGAGTATTAATAATATTTGACATAGTATTAACACTTAATGCCATTTAAATCATGGTTTAATGTAATGTTAACCCACAAAGCTAGGTAGTTTCTTAAGTTTGATAATTATTGTTTATAATTTATAACAAGTTGTGTTGTATTGGTTTATGTGTCGGGTTGTCATGGCAGGGATATCTCAGACAATGTCATCTTTGCATTAAAAATTACATAATTGAGTAAATGACACTTAATGGCAGTTGTCATAAATGTGCATAAAGTCTTCTTCATGTTCATGACACATGTCATGTTATGATTATGAATGTATCATGTCGGCCTTATGCACACCCCTTCAAGTAAAGTGTTACCAAGTTTTTTTTCTAGTTTTCTATTTTTTACAGGGCAGGGGAAAGAAAGAGGTACGTAAAATAAAATGAAAGTTTCTAAGTAGTTTTGAATGCTTTTTGGCATTTAGAAATAGACCCAGATAGATTTCAACCTAATAGGGATACTTGCACAGAATCACCAATTTCACATGTATTTTGTGTATTTTCAAAATACAAAATACTGTATTTGTATTTAAATACATTTTTCCTCACAGTATTTTGTATTTGTATTTAAATACATTTTTCGACACAGTATTTTGTATTTGTATTTGAAATACATTTCCATGTATTTATGCCCATCTCTGACCAATGCAAGTACATAAACACAATAAGGCACAATAAGCAGTGTTTTAACATTGAGTTTGTGATGTGGCTAACAATGCCCATTAGCAACTTTAAATACACAAATTATGAATACACTAGCCAAATATAACATCAGTTCAATTATTACATCTGATAATATCATACGATTCTTGCACCTATATTGAGATGTTTGTGCATATTTAAGGAGCATCAACGTGCTAAATAACATGCTTGATAATCTAGACACAGGTTGAACATTTTAACAATATAGGATGCATACAGATAATAATGTAGTTAGCATACTAACACTACACAGATATATGCCAAGTCCATTTCCTTAAACGCAGTCCTTTGTGCAGTTTCTATCTGGGAAAGCAAGAGGTAGGAAAAGAAGGTTAAGTTCAGCTGTTTTAGGTGTGTGAAGCATTATTAATTACACAAAAATGTGATTTAATGTAACAGTAATGGGGATATTCCATCAATGCAGCTAAGGAAAGCTGTGCTCACTTGAAAAAGCCTTGCTTAAATTAACATTGTCAGTGAAATTGCTTGAGCCTAAAGTTAAAATCAGTGTAATATAGCAATTACAAGTCCATGTTGACTTTAACCGAGCCAGAATAGGTATGCATTGTGCTCGTGCACAGTGCACATAAGGTGCCCTGAAGAGTTAAGTACATTTTACGTTTTTAGGCAAACAGACACAGCTGTTCCTCAAACAAATAAACTAATTGTTCCCCACTTTCTTTCGTCCAAAACTTGAACCAGCCAATAGTTGACTTAGTTGAATAGTGACTTGACCAGTTGACTCTGTTACAAGCTGACTGTGTGTTGAAACCTTCTAAAACCAGCAGCTGGCAAATTGACAAGCTGTGTTGCAGCAACCCCATTAGCTGGCTTGAGTAGAGCTGAGATGAGCCAGTTCATGTTGCTGCAACTTCCCCCTGTTAACTTTTAAAACAGCTTTGTCTTGTTGTGAATCTTTGATCTGAACTGGGCTTAAGCCACAGTAATGGAACAGAACTCCCACTTAAATTTGTGAGACTTATCAAAAATCTTTTCCTTTATCCACTTTGATGGAACAGCATCTGGTCAATTTTTGAGAACAAACATACAAACAAATAAATAAATAAATAAATAAAATACCTAAATTATGTTTTCCTCTTCATCCTCACTGGTATCTGGACTGCTGAGGTCACTTTGATCTTCTTCTTCAACATGTTGAAGGACAGAGGCCTCAAGACCTAATGCAGTCTTGTATTGTTGAAGGACGACTTGTAACCCTTCTGACACCACTGACGATCTTCTTCTTAAGAGACAGCAAAGTCCTTCATTTCCCTACTTCAAACTAACTTGATATTAATTTTGCTTTTTGAGGCCAAAGAACTTCAATAGAGTAAAAAAATGTCACCCATTTAAATCTACGTACAAGAATGGCTGTCGTTTTCTGTGCATTGTTACAATGGTACCCGACTAGATGATTCTATATAAACCAAGGCAACATGATGGCCCACTGAGGTAATTTAATGCAGAAAGACCAAAAGCAGAAAAAAGCATTTTGTGTTTCAGCCAATGTCTGATAGGTACTTTTGGTTAACCGTTTTCTTCTTCAATATAGTTGTGCTTAAGTACACAGCAAAATTGGAAAGTAAAAATTTCAGTGTTAAACATTTCTGACTTGAATTGAACACCTAAAGAGTAAATTTAACATATTCAGAGTAAATTGTTGTTCAGAGTTGGAGTTAATTGACAGAGTTAATAATGCCAGTTTCCTTACTATGCGTTCACACCGCCACCGACGAGAGCGTTAATGTGGCCGGAAGTCAGAGAAAACATTCGGTGGCAACCAATCAGAAGGTGGAAGAGGATTCCAGAGAATGTATTCGAGTGTCTGCTACTCTTTTTCTATAGCGTCGTTTGCAGGGCAGCCAGAGCGTTTTTTTAAGTAGTCTCCATCAGCGTTGTGAACATACAGTTAGAGATGCAATTACAGTCCACGCACACATTTCAGTCTTCCGTTTGGGCTGGTCGCCTGTCATTTAGTGAAACTAAATTATTTAAACTCATTTTTAATGCTCAGATTTTAACTGTAATGAACTTTTATAAACTTTTTGTGTTCGTTGTCCTTGAACCCTAGTTAAACGAACACTGCTGGGTTATATATATAGGCTAACAATGCCCATTAGCAACTTTAAATACACAAATTATGAATACACTAGCCAAATATAACATCAGTTCAATTATTACATCTGATAATATCATACGATTGTTGCACCTATATTGAGATGTTTGTGCATATTTAAGGAGCATCAACATGCTAAATAACATGCTTGATAATCTAGACACAGGTTGAACATTTTAACAATATAGGATGCATACAGATAATAATGTAGTTAGCATACTAACACTACACAGATATATGCCAAGTCCATTTCCTTAAACGCAGTCCTTTGTGCAGTTTCTATCTGGGAAAGCAAGAGGTAGGAAAAGAAGGTTAAGTTCAGCTGTTTTAGGTGTGTGAAGCATTATTAATTACACAAAAATGTGATTTAATGTAACAGTAATGGGGATATTCCATCAATGCAGCTAAGGAAAGCTGTGCTCACTTGAAAAAGCCTTGCTTAAATTAACATTGTCAGTGAAATTGCTTGAGCCTACAGTTAAAATCAGTGTAATATAGCAATTACAAGTCCATGTTGACTTTAACCGAGCCAGAATAGGTATGCATTGTGCTCGTGCACAGTGCACATAAGGTGCCCTGAAGAGTTAAGTACATTTTACGTTTTTAGGCAAACAGACACAGCTGTTCCTCAAACAAATAAACTAATTGTTCCCCACTTTCTTTCGTCCAAAACTTGAACCAGCCAATAGTTGACTTAGTTGAATAGTGACTTGACCAGTTGACTCTGTTACAAGTGTTGTGGTTTTCCTTTTCCTCAAATAAAACAATCTTCAGTCTTAGGTTCTGATTTCAAGAGATAGACTTTTATTTTCCGGACAAAATAAGAAGCCGAGCCTGCCTGATGAATCTCCCCAGAACCCGAGTGAAGTTCTGGGGACATTCTCCAAATCAGTCTGAAGCTCTCAGCCAGGCTTGGTAAATATATATGGTCTTTGTCCCTCCCCTCCATATGCTTTAACAATATGATATATATGGTCTTTGTCCCTCCCCTCCATATGCTTTAACAATATGTTTCTGTTCAGGCAAGACCCACATGACATTCCTCAGACCAGTGTCTTGTTCCCATGACCTATTTGCCCTTTGGCTGAAACCCTTTGTGCCTGTTCAGATGGCTCTTTAAACTACCATGAAACCTGATCACACACAGCTGTTCTTAAATCCACACAGAGATGACCCACACAACATAACACATGACCTGCATAACTTCATAGTAAACAAATTGTGTGTGATTATAATGGTAAACTCATATTCATCATATTAATGTAGATTGGGATTAAAATAAAACTTCTTCATAATCCCCGCTCTGAGGCTTAATTTAGCCTCACTTTTCCTGTTTATTTTAATCCGGAGTGCTGTTTCATAATTCAGTGTCTTCTTATTACTATCTTGTGGCTAAAGAAAGCCACTATACATTACCAATTACCCAATTATGCCACAGCACTTCGAACTATGGACATTAAGACAAACATCTTTCCATTCTCATTTTGACTTGAATGTAAAAGTAAAAGTACTTAAGCCTTAAACAGTTTGTGCGCAATTGGTTCTACGCTTACAGTTATCGTTTTAGCTATGTAGAGTATATGATAAAGCATCGTAAATGTAAAGTCAACGTTAATGAATCCAAGTAAAAAATAATAAAAACAAAAGTAAAGTATGCATAATAAACACAAAAGAAATATTAAAGATTCAATATTCAAAACGAGTAAGTATAACTAATTGATGCTGAATTGAAGCATAAAAACTCAAAAATTAATTATAATAAACAAGTATAAATGTAAGTTAATTCAAATAAACAAAGTAAAGAGCAATAACCAATAATAAAACTAGGTAAAGATGGCATAATAAACACAAATAAATGTAGATTAATTCAAATAACATTAGAAAATGTGAGCCACTAATATACTAAGTAAAGATTGCAACACAAATGAAAGTAAAGTATTCCAAATATAACCAGTAAATGTAAATAACCAATAATAAACTAAGTATAGATTGCATAATACACACATAAATGTAATTAATTCAAATAAAACTAGTAAATGGAAATAACCAATAATACAACTAAGTAACTCATGCATAATAATTCTTGATAACAATTTAAATGACTTTTTCCCATCTTCATCAGAGGTGCTTGAATTCTCGTTTACTAGTTGTAAATTCATTACCGTCTTGTAACGTAAGTCCTGATAATATTCTTGTTAATTTCAAGTAAATTTTCCATCATCCTAATATTTTAACTTCCATTTGGTTCTCTAAGCAGACACCTACGCCTCATTTACCCACTAACCTTTAATTAAAATTGATTCAGTATATGTTATCATGTATTTCTAATGGCTGCATCTAGTTGTTATCCTAAGATAAATTAATGCCTTATTTGTAAACTTAATAATCTACTTTTTGATTGTAGTACTGTACATAATTTATTTATTCTGTATTCTTATTCTGACAAAACTTTATTAAATTCCTTATTTAGCTTAATCCCATGCCTGAATCTAATTTGGTATCCATTTGGTTGATCAACAGAATCTACATATAATTGATGATTAATTGTTGTGTTCATCCTTTTATAAGGATTCTAAATACCCTTCTTTTGTAGTGATTTCTTGTCTCCATCCTATTTAAGTACTTTTTCTCTCCCTCCTAATGAGGTCAAGCATTTTCTTTTTCTATAAATTCAAAATAATTCTCCAATCGATATGATTGGATCTTCAAATATCTTCAAGGTATATGTTGCTCTGATTTGATTATATTATTCTTCTAATAGCATTTCTCTTCTCACTTTTACACCTTAAGTTATACTTTTTGATGTCTTCATAATAGATCTCGAGGTTTCTTAGTTGATTCATGCAAAATTCTTGTTATAAAACATTTCCTATCTAATTTCCTTAAGTCTATAATTCCATAAGGCTTATATTTTCTTGATTGTAATCTTACTGTACCATTTAGACTTTTTACTGTACCATTCTGAACTATCTATCCCTCCTTTTTTATTTTTAGTGTTTTGTTATTTGCGTCCATTGACACAAATTTCCAAATTGTGGCCTACCAGATGTATTTTTTAAACTCCGAATTTCCCAAAAGACCTAAGTATTATCAAGATAAGTTGACCTTAAACTTTTTCTCGTAATCCATAAGAATTCTTGTTGAATTTATCACCCCAAAGTATGTGGACTTGAAAATGTTATTGCATTATTGAAATCTGGTTTTGCAAATATATTTCCTTAACTGTAAATATTACCCATTTGTATCATTGTTATCTTTGGGATGTTTCCCATAAAATGTCCACCTTATGTTCTCTGTTCAATGTCTTTATGTTTTCAGTCTTTCTTTCAGAGTCTGTTCCTTTGAAATTATTGCAGATATTTCACTGGGCCTCGTTTAAGGCAAAAGTCCATCGCCAGGAAGTTTAATTGACTGTAGCATTGCAAATCTTCTGTAGTAATCAGTTTTGTTTTTTTAATTGACTGTAGCAATGCAAATCTTCTGTAGTTATCGGTTTCGTTCTTTTCAATTCAATTTCTTTTGACAATTTCTCTTTTTCACTTCTTCCTCTCGGTGCTCAAAACTTTGCTCTCCATCCGTCGGTATACTTGAATTGCTTTTACTTTAATTTGGTTTTGATGTTTCTTCTTTCATATCATTGGCATTCTTTCTCCTTCTCTCCTTCCTACGAGCTCTGCTACATTGGCTGCTCCTCCCACTTGGACGTTCTGGGGCTGGTCTCATCCTTCAGTTGGGCCACCTGTGGCCGTGTTTGGCCTCCTCCGACCTCTCGAACCTCAGATAAGCTAGATCATCTCGCACTCATCAAGTCATGTTGTCTCATGTCCTCCTCAACTCCTTTCATCTTTTTCTGTACACAAATAACTCAATACATAGACAATTAGTTTGTTCATATAACACTTAATTCCAGATGTTTTTTACAATACGCATAGGTCTATCGGTGAATATTTCATGCAGTGTTAAAGGTGTACGGTTGTTAGTTTAATTAATACAAGGTAAAACATCAATTCTGTTATGATTAGTATTTTCACACATTTTGTTAAGTATGGCTTTGATGATTATTCCTTTTCTATAGCTTTTTATCTACCATCCTTTGTGATTATAGATGATATTCAAATTTTTCTTCTCTCTTATCCGTCACATCAATTTTTCCCTTCTTTCTTAACTCGAAATCTTCATTCTCCTCATGAATTAAATGACTTATTTTCATTCCACTTATTTCCCCCCTGTACATCTATGATAATAATATTTATGACTGAGATTTTTCACTTCTATACAATCTAAAAAGATCTCCTGACACTCTGAGGTCCTTTTTAGCTTCCACATCTGTTTGCCCATGCTGGCAAATCAACTGTTCTCCTCAATGACAACCAATCATTTTATCAACTTTTTAGCATTAATCAACCAAATTAACTTTCCGCCTGTTGGAATAGTAGTTCATCCATTCTAAACCTGTATAATATTTTCCCTTATAATTAAATACGTAAATGCAAGTATCTACTTCTTATGCAAATCCTAATTCACAGTAAAAATGTTTATCAAATGGAGAAACACTTGTAAGCAAAGTATGTAATTTTTTGGATCATCAATCTTTTCTTGTCATTAATTGGTCTTAAATCGTGACTAGATACAATTTAGATTTATTTCCTTAAATTGTATGTTTGTTACAATAATTAGTTATTTCTTTTTTCTATTCTCACAGCTTTTTCTTGTTTACCTATTATAGTATCCTATGGTGTTTTTTCAATTTATTTCTTTTATCTATTTTATTTTCCTTTCTGCCATAGCTGTTCGATGCCATTTATATTTGCTTTTTAGCTTAGTACCATCATTGGAGTTCTAACTTCCTCTGTAGATACCAAATTCAAACCCCCCAATTTTCATTATGCATTTCTTCCTGTCAGATTAATAGGAGTCTGATTTGATTTCAGAAAAGGTAGTCACACCTAACAACATAAGTTCTTGATCAGCCTTTAAATTTGTCTAGCTGATTTTCACTTAAAGATTGTATGTGTCCCTACAGTTATAAAGTCCTTTGCTAAACATTGAACGGCTGTTTCACTCTTTCCCCTCTTTCACTCAAAGGCTCGGATGAAAATGAAAAAGTATAGTCCAGTTTTTCTTTTGTCTCCAAGAACAATATTGTCTTTGTGGGTCTCTTTCTGGACTCCACTCAGTCTTTTTTCTGAACATGTTTCAGAACATTGTGCAGTGCCCCCTTCACTGCTTCATATAATCCCCTTCATGTAGGATGTGTCCACTGTTTAGTTTGAGTTCTCCTCTCTTTGCAGCTCCAACACTTTGATGTCACACAGTTTTTGCCATTGTCTTTTCATCGCCAGCTTTTGTTCACTTTCTTGAATGTCAAAGGATCAGAATGATCAGCCCACAAGGTTTTAGCTTGACCCATGCAAAATATTGCCTTTTGATTTAAAATAAAATTTATTTTGTGACCACCTTCCATCATCAGATGAAGACTCCTCTTCATTTTGTAATAATTTATCTTTGTATAATTTATCTGTGTCATTCACCTTTTAATAATTTTCCTGTCCTTTTTATTTTTCTCTTTATTTCCACCTTTAATAACTTGGTCTCTACTTTTTTCTCTAATTTGTTGTTTTTTCTTTTCAAAGCTTTACTTCTGTCTTCCTGCTAGATTTTAATCTCACAATTCCCTCGAGCTATGGCTTTCCCCCTCCCTTTCTCTCTCTCTCTCTCTCTCTCTCTCTCTCTCTCTCTCTCTCTCTCTCTCTCTCTCTCTCTCTCTCTCTCTCTCTCTCTCTCTCTCTCTATATCTCACTTTGAGAATATCTTTGTCTTTTAATTATCTCATCTTATCTATAATTAGTTTATATTTTTATTTAATTGCATTTCTCCTCACACAATGCCACATCAAATGTTTCCTCATTTGAACTCCAATTATTTTATTTTCTAATTCTCCACACAACAATTGTTTAATCCTTATTTTTCCATTAATGTGACTGCCATAATCTTTCCTTTGCAATATAACACACCTTATATTTTATAGTTATTTCTCATTTAACCACTTCACAAACTTATTGTTTTTATTTATCCAATTTATATATTCTCCAAATAATTACTTAGATTTCCAATGTGTCTTTAAAATAAAATTTCCTTTATAATATTTTGTAGTGTTTCGTCAAATAGAATCAAATACCTTCACCAACATCTGTCCTTTTTTGGACTAGCAATCTTTTCCTATTGAGCACATTTTTTTTATTTTAATCAATCATTTAAACGAATTATTTAATTTCTAGAATTAGCTGTATATTTCACTGTAATAACTAAAAAGGTTTTTGACTACAATACCTCAGAACCACAATGTCTTCAACTCTAATCTTTAATACCCAGCATTTATAACTGCCTCTTATCCATAATCATATTCTTAGTCTTATTCACATACTTTCAAACTTTATCCCCTTTTTTATAGTTTTGAACAATCTTCACTCCTGTAACACAACACCTCTCTGTGGGCTCTTTAGAGCCACAGGAGAAAGACACACCCACTGCTCACGCAGCCCCCACTCTTTCCATCTCATACATTCACACACACAGACTCTTTCTAGCACAGACACATTGCATTCTCACACAAATAAAATAAAACAACTCTATCTAGACTACCTGTCCAAATTCATCTTTCCACTACACTTCAGTCGACATGGAAAAGATTCACTTACACAATTTACCAATCCGACATGACAAATAAAACAAAAACAATATCTTTCATCAGCCCGGGCCTTCCAACACAACAAAACAAATAACACAGAGACCGTACTTGACCTGCAGGACTTTAATAACTCTTCTCTCCGAACCCCAACGTGTCTGCCCCGACACGGTAACACTCAGGTTCGCGAAACTTCTTAGGCATTTTCTCAACTTAACATTAAATCTTTATCCAAGCCACTCAACGACAAAAATAAAACAATAAACCTCATTCACACAACAAACCATCATCTGTCCTAGCACACATTCCTTTTGAAAATGAAACCCTTTATTCTTATCATTAATCTAGTAATCTTTAATTTCCCCTTTTTATTCTTAAATTTGGAAGAGCATTTGTGATTTGACCAGCACTTGTGATTTGACCACCCTGAGCCATCTCAGGTGAACAATACAATCTTTTAACAAGCAAAACTGCTCATCTCTGTAGGTGGCCACCTGATTGCATTGTCCATTGAGAAAGCCAGCTGTGGTCTCAGGTTCTGTGCTCCTTTTGATGTCCCATCTGGTGTCAATTGATTTTACCAAACCTTACATTTCAAATGTATGTTTGATAACTTATAAACCAAATTGTTAACCCAACCATTTTTCAGTAATAACCCATTAGCATTTATTTCTTTATTTCTTTATTTTTTTAGGGCTCATTCTTCCACACTCTAACACAGTAGCCATCCCCCATACACACAAAGGACAGCACTTACACCCCCCTTAACAGCCCACAAAGAGACTGCCTAAGGGAAACTTTCTCCCTGCCTGCCAGATTCACGTTCACATTTCTCTCACTATCAAACAAACTCTGCAGCTGCATACATACATACTCAAACACAAATTATTAAATAAATACACAATCGTCATTGCACTTCCCCAACGTGACGACTTTTGCGTGTCCTTTTTTGTTTACATTAACCAATTAAACAATCATTACTGCACCTCCATCAACGTAATGATTTAAAATTTTAACTTCAAATTAAACCAAATTAAACCTCTACGTTATACACTTCCTCGACAAACGTAGCATATGCAACCTTGCATACAAACTCTTACGCGTTCCCTTAACTTAAATCTGTTTCAATTCACCATGATCATCAAAGCCAAAGTAATTAACACAGATTCATGCATGCATGCCTTAATTAGATTGTACCCTTGAAATCAAAACCCAGTTCACCTATATGGTTCTTAAATTTAGAAGAGCTTAAATTTCTCACCACCTGGAGCAAATTCTGCCAAACAACACAAAGCTAATTTAATAAGCAAAAAGTGCTTACCTTATGGCCATACGTTGTTTGTGTTGCTCGTCAGGTTCGCCCAGGTGGTGTGACTGTCCAGCTCTTTTCTATCCCGGGTTTCGGCACCAAATGTTGTGGTTTTCCTTTTCCTCAAATAAAACAATCTTCAGTCTTAGGTTCCGATTTCAAGAGATAGACTTTTATTTTCCGGACAAAATAAGAAGCCGAGCCTGCCTGATGAATCTCCCCAGAACCCGAGTGAAGTTCTGGGGACATTCTCCAAATCAGTCTGAAGCTCTCAGCCAGGCTTGGTAAATATATATGGTCTTTGTCCCTCCCCTCCATATGCTTTAACAATATGTTTCTGTTCAGGCAAGACCCACATGACATTCCTCAGACCAGTGTCTTGTTCCCATGACCTATTTGCCCTTTGGCTGAAACCCTTTGTGCCTGTTCAGATGGCTCTTTAAACTACCATGAAACCTGATCACACACAGCTGTTCTTAAATCCACACAGAGATAAACTCCTGACTCACATACAGCCTAACACATGACATAATGCATAACTTCATGGAAAACAAATTGCATGTGATTATAATGGTAAACTCATATTCATCATATTCATGTAGATTGGGATTAAAATAAAACTTCTTCACAAGCTGACTGTGTGTTGAAACCTTCTAAAACCAGCAGCTGGCAAATTGACAAGCTGTGTTGCAGCAACCCCATTAGCTGGCTTGAGTAGAGCTGAGATGAGCCAGTTCATGTTGCTGCAACTTCCCCCTGTTAACTTTTAAAACAGCTTTGTCTTGTTGTGAATCTTTGATCTGAACTGGGCTTAAGCCACAGTAATGGAACAGAACTCCCACTTAAATTTGTGAGACTTATCAAAAATCTTTTCCTTTATCCACTTTGATGGAACAGCATCTGGTCAATTTTTGAGAACAAACATACAAACAAATAAATAAATAAATAAATAAAATACCTAAATTAAGTTTTCCTCTTCATCCTCGCTGGTATCTGGACTGCTGAGGTCACTTTGATCTTCTTCTTCAACATGTTGAAGGACAGAGGCCTCAAGACCTAATGCAGTCTTGTATTGTTGAAGGACGACTTGTAACCCTTCTGACACCACTGACGATCTTCTTCTTAAGAGACAGCAATGTCCTTCATTTCCCTACTTCAAACTAACTTGATATTAATTTTGCTTTTTGAGGCCAAAGAACTTCAATAGAGTAAAAAAATGTCACCCATTTAAATCTACGTACAAGAATGGCTGTCGTTTTCTGTGCATTGTTACAATGGTACCCGGCTAGATGATTCTATATAAACCAAGGCAACATGATGGCCCACTGAGGTAATTTAATGCAGAAAGACCAAAAGCAGAAAAAAGCATTTTGTGTTTCAGCCAATGTCTGATAGGTACTTTTGGTTAACCGTTTTCTTCTTCAATATAGTTGTGCTTAAGTACACAGCAAAATTGGAAAGTAAAAATTTCAGTGTTAAACATTTCTGACTTGAATTGAACACCTAAAGAGTAAATTTAACATATTCAGAGTAAATTGTTGTTCAGAGTTGGAGTTAATTGACAGAGTTAATAATGCCAGTTTCCTTACTATGCGTTCACACCGCCACCGACGAGAGCGTTAATGTGGCCGGAAGTCAGAGAAAACATTCGGTGGCAACCAATCAGAAGGTGGAAGAGGATTCCAGAGAATGTATTCGAGTGTCTGCTACTCTTTTTCTATAGCGTCGTTTGCAGGGCAGCCAGAGCGTTTTTTTAAGTAGTCTCCATCAGCGTTGTGAACATACAGTTAGAGATGCAATTACAGTCCACGCACACATTTCAGTCTTCCGTTTGGGCTGGTCGCCTGTCATTTAGTGAAACTAAATTATTTAAACTCATTTTTAATGCTCAGATTTTAACTGTAATGAACTTTTATAAACTTTTTGTGTTCGTTGTCCTTGAACCCTAGTTAAACGAACACTGCTGGGTTATATATATACATATTGTCCCAATCTTAAAGTGTGTTAAAAAGTAACACTGATGAAGATCTGCAATCTTTTACTTTATTCTCTCTATCGCCATCTCTGTGTTATGTGTTATTTTCTTAACTCAGGTTTAGATGTTGGCTGTTTCCTTTAAAGCGCACACTCCAAAATGGCACGTTTTTGCTTGCACTTAGAAAGTGGCAATTTTAACATGCTATAATAAATTATCTGTGGGGTATTTTAAGCTAAAACTTCACATATGCATTCTGGGGACACCAAACATTTATTTTGCACAATAAAACATGTCATAATATGACCCCTTTAACACTTTTGTGAGTTAAAGAAACTGGCATTGTGTTAAATAATTAACTCTGTCCTGTGTTAAACTAGTACTACCTAAATCACAGTTTAGCAAACTGAAATGTTTGCTAAGAATCAATAACAGTTATATGTTAATTTGAGACAATATTGCATAATAGCATTATGCATACTTTTTACAAACTGATACATAATAAGCAAACACCAATAAATTAAATGAATATTTTAACACTGACTATGTTGCATGCTTTTGTTCAGAATACTCTATAAAGCAAAACTGTAAATAAATTCTTGACATACCACTGTCATGAAGGTCGCACGGCCATATCTGAGACACACTGCTCTCTCCAGTGAGGGAATGCTCCACCACAGCTAGGTCAATGATGTTTGTGGCAGAGTCTAGTACAAGATCATTGTATTTCTGTATCTCCTGAAGAAGGAGCTTTTTGTCATCTGCCAGCTTTCTTCGAAGGTGGTGGCGAAGCTTGCTGCTGTCTAGAAAGACATTTACAGGGATTTGTGAACTGTTCACCAAGAAAAAAAGGTTACAAGCAAAAGGGAAAGCAGCAATTGAATTGTATGTGAAAATTACAATTTAGATTGACAAAGAGGTAACTGAAAGATCCATTTAGGGGAGGAAGCTAAAATGTTACAGCTACACAAATCCTACAGACTAGACATTTCAAGAACAGAGTTCAGAATTAAATGCTAATTCCATGTAATTGTTGTTGGAAAGTAGGATGCATACATTAGCTTGAATTTATCAAGCTATTAAATTATAATAGTTATACCATTCTGACGGTAGAGAGTTTGCTTGCAGAGCATCACACCAAGATAAAGCCCCTCAATTGACTGCTGAAGTTCTCTGTGTGTGGTGCCTTGACTGGCATGAGATGTTTCTGATGTCTCTGTAGAAGTGATAATGAAAGCAAATTCACTGTTTAAATAACACACAGAGGATAAATTTGTATATAAAAGCCATTTTAATGGTTTAAACAACTTTACTTGATATGTATGGTTCCTGCAAAGAAACTATAATAAACATAAACACAACATAAATGTGCAATAACATCTGATGGTGAGATGAAGTTGGCTTGTTTTTGGTGGCAGGAGATGTCACCAACTGTTTAACCTCCTAAGACCCAAGCTTTGGTTTGGCTTGCATTTTAGATTTCTTCCAGCTATTTGAGGTCAGGAAAAATCAATAAATATATTAACCAAATATTTTTTTTTAAATGAAGCAGTGTAATTGTTCATGTTTGTGTACCAGGTTCCAGTTACACAGAATAAAGTATTATGATGCAAACAACAAAAAATGTGATGTCCATGTATGTGGACACACCAGGTCTTAGGAGGTTAAGAATTAGATGATAAGCCTACCATCTTTGGCACTTGTTTAATATCAAACTAAAAATGTCACATAGTAGTACCACGAGCTACCCATTGTTTCACATCAGAAAGCCATTGTGACGCCCCTTTATCTGTGCGATGTAGCTTTGTTTTTAGTTCTGCTAGCCTTGCAGTCTCGTGCTGGATGTCTGATGAACAGTGTTATTCAATAATCAGGATTGTTGTACATTGTACAATTAACAACAGACAAAATGCACACAACAACTAAAAGACACACAAAACATTTATAAAAAAATAAATAAATAAAAACTTACTTTCACATATATTGTGGAAAGTGCCTGATGTAGAGAGATACTTTTTTATGGTTCCAGCCCATTGCATGCAATATAAGCATGTCCACCCCTGCCGTTAAAAGAAAATAATGAGGGTATGATACTCAATATAAAAAAGTATGCAAAAATATTACAAACACTCTGATCACCTGCTTTGGACATATATTTGGTTGTACGGGCACAACGTGAAAGGTAGCTGTTCACTTGCTCCACTCACCGGTGGTTGTCCCTGTTCCTTCCTGGTTCCTAGCACTTCATTTAACCTGTGAATAAATGGTGGAACACTAATTTAAGAATTCAAGACTAATTCAATTCAAATAAATTTAATTTATATAGCCCAATATCACATTTGTCCTCAAAGGGCTTTTACAACCTGTACAAGAAATGGTTATGCCAAAAAGAATCTAAATAGTGTAGTCAAGCCATTAACTTCTATTTCTTATGAATGTACATTACACATGTACATATGAAGCAAAAATATTATATGTCACAAGGTGACGATCTTTTTGGGCGGAACCAAAAGTTGGGAAACTTTGGTTCCGCCCAGATGTTTCCGCCCAGACCGGGGAGAGGAAACACCGGACATCCGGTAGCATCGCGAGGGTTGTAATCAGCCAAATCAAGCGCAGCTGTGCGTGGTTAAGGGGAACGCCGGTTGATTGGAAGATTGCAGCACACAGAGGAGTATAAAAGAGCAGTGTAAATCACAGTTTAGGTGCTTAGTGTGTGAGTTGAGGTGTGGAGCTGTGCTCGTCCGATACGCATTGGAGGCTGGTTGTACTCTCTCTCTCTCTCTCTCTCTCTCTCTCTCTCTCTCTCTCTCTCTCTCTCTCTCTCTCTCTCTCTCTCTCTCTCTCAGTTCGCAGTGGATGTTGGAGTAAGGGAAAACCCTGTGGGTAGAAGAAACATCGGTATACGTGACACATTTAGAGAAACCAAGGAAGAAGGAAAGAAACAGTTTTGCAAAACATTAACCAAGAGGACCGCTGTGAGTATTAGCTTCTGGATTTAGATGAAGTGTAACAACTAACCTGTGCATTTACCGAACACCTCCAAGAAGAGGAGGGCGGCCCTACCCCTGATCCAGTGCGGTAGGCGAGCCGCAGGAATAGTTGGACTCAGCAGCCACAGCAGCAGAACTAAACATCTCGGCCGTATTGTCATCGCCCCCATCCGACCTCAGCGAAGTGGAGGACGTCGGGCGTCTCTTGTGTACACCTGTAGTGTGGTGGGTGAGTCCATGTAATTTGAAAACCTTTCACGTTTAAGTGCTGCTGTGTATTTGCTGTGGGTTGCTGTGCAAGTGCTGTGTGTCTTGTCAGACGTACCCCGCATCATCCATTTTATTTTATTATACGGAGAGGCTAACGGTCGCAGAGAATATCATCTATTATACGCTGTGTGCGGTTTGAGTGGGAAGTGACGGTGTGGGCTTCTGGAAGCCGCCCCCGTCTGTATGTCGACAGGTTTCGGAGTGTGGCGGTGAAGACTTGAAAGCTGGCTGTGTGTGTGTGAGTACAACTACGGGCCGTTGCATTGCTACTTTACCTGTGTGTTTTCCCTTGTGGCAGAGTGAGAGGCGAAGGAGTTCCGCCGCCCCGTGGTCTCTACAAAAGGGCGCCCCTGTCCGGTATTCGATCGCCCTACGGGCATTGAGGATAGGGCAGCGCTCGGCCCGGTGAGACGGTGTGACAGTTCGCCCCCCTGCTGACCAGCGAACTCGCCGAGAGGGTTTTGCCCCCGACGCCTTCTGGGGAAATCATCGCCGTTTGCCCTTCTGTGCAGGCCAGCCGTCGTAAGCCCGCCCCCGTGCATTGTCGATCAGAACGCCGTATAGCGAGCTAAGGGAAAGCTGCACTTACTGAGAGCTGCCTACAGCGGAGAGGTGAGAAGCATTCAAGTTGAATTAACCGTGTTATTGTGTCCAAGCTGCCTGTGGAGAAAGAGAGAACGAGAGTGAACGACAGGAGAACGAACTGCGGACAGTCATACGTACCCAGAGCTGTCAACAGCGGAGAGGTGAGAAGCATCCACGTTGAACTAACCGTGTTGTTGTGTCCAAGCTGCCTGTGGAGAAGGAGAGAACGAGAGCGAACGTTAGGAGAACGAACTGTGGACCGTCATACGTACCCAGAGCTGTAAACAGCGGAGAGGTGAGAAGCATCCACGTTGAACTAACCGTGTTGTTGTGTCCAAGCTGCCTGTGGAGAAAGAGAGAACGAGAGTGAACGTCAGGAGAACGAACTGTGGACCGTCATACGTACCCAGAGCTGTAAACAGTGAAGAGGTGAGAAGCATCCAAGTTGAATTAACCGGTTGTTGTGTCCAAGCTGCCTGTGGAGAAAGAGAGAACAGGAGTGAACGTCAGGAGAGCGAACTGTGGAAAACCACACTTACCGAGAGCTGTAAGCAGCAGACAGGTGAGGACGACCCAAGTCTCAACTAAACGTGTCTTTGTGTCCCAGTCGCTGCCTGTGGAAAGAGGAAGAAAGGAGAGTGAGCAGTGAAGCATCTGCCTAGCGCGATACAGGTACAACGGGCGACGCGAGCGGTAAACCCCTCACTCACACTATTTTGTCTGTGCCTCCCCGAAAGAAGAGGAGGGCGCCACGGATAGCGGAGTTTGGCAGGCGCCTGTGGTTCCCGTCTTCCCCCCCCCCCTCTACCTTTGGTCACCAGCCCCCCTGGAACCCCCGTTGCCCTCTTCCCCTTCTTGCCACCTCCCTGTGCCGTGGTCTGCCCCTCCCCCATTCCCCAAGTTATTTTAAATATTTAAATAAAGTTTGTTTTAATACTTACCTGTTCTCGTGTTGTCTGGTCATTGGGTTGGCTTTGGGGACCTCCTCGAGGTGGAAGTTGAGAAGGGGCGTGGCTTTAGCCATTAACAGCCAGCCCCTAGCCGTGACATATACATACCTCACACTTTGTAGCGTGGCTCAAGCATGCATAACATTAAGGAAAGGTTTAATTGAGGTCAGCTCCTGAAGATCAGGAAGGACACTAGCAACTTTCTTCAAGTATGGCCAATATTTGCAAGCCACAGTCTATAAAACACACAACAAACACAACAAATCAAATTAATGGTGATGTGTCATACAATACAGTATATGGCATTTATTCCTAATTTGATTTAGGAGTACTTGGTAGGCAAAAGTAGAAATCAACTCCGAACAAGATTTTTTGTGTAACAACTATTTTGTCAAGTTATGATTAAAATTGCATTTTCAGTGCTTTTTGTATGGTGTTGACAAATCTAGACACCGCACTGTCTTCAGCCACAAAAAGCCCCTCAAAAAAGAAAACAAAAAACAGGATCACCAGAGCTAAGAAAGAAAAATAGAATATCCATCAAAGTAAATAAATAAACCAATAAAAATACTGGAATAAAGACCACCTTCTGTTTGTGCAAAAGCGATATAGCTTTCTGTTTCCATCTGCTGAAGCAGCCAACAATTCTAAGCGTTCAGGCTGGGCAGGTGAAAGGAGCACCACAGCAGAGCTGGTCTGCTTCAAATGAAGCGTATGAAAACTCCAAGAAGCTGCGTTGCAGTGCATCGCCGTTGATATTTCCAGACTGGAAGATATATAGAATGAAATAGTAATTGTGATATTGTCTGCTTATGGAGTTTTGAATAAAATGATAACATTTACACTTACTCTTCCTCCACACTTCGTGCAATGCTCCAGCAGCTTTGCGAAGGCTTGTCTGGAGAATCTTGGAGAGATGACCTTGAGTACTTGAAAGGAGATCAGGAGGTCCAGTGTGTAAAGTGTTGTGTTGTTTATTGAAGCTGGCCAATATCCACTCCTCAGAAGGTCTTTCAAGTCTGGGGTCCTTTGCTATTTGCATGTTTAACAGACATACAGTGGCTGATGCAAGTCAAAATGCCCTTGGAAAAAAAACATTTACCACATACTATATTTTATAACAGTTAGTTAATTCTGCACATTGTGAATGTTTAAGAGACATCTTATAAGTTTCTATAATCCCAGTATAGCACTCCTTCTGCCTAACTTCTCGAGTAGTATCATTTGCTAACTCACCAAATTGCTTTGCAACAGCTAACATTTTTTGTTTGTCTGCAGAGAACAAAAATATAAAGATATCTGTCTTTGTTTCGATTAATAACGATACCATGTGTGTAGCAAGGTTGAAGTCCAGGGAAGTAAGAACTGGTGAATGATGAACATATCTAAAATCACAAAATAAATAAATAATAACTAAACTTAAATTGCGTGCAGTTGACCCCCGTTTAGACTCCCACAACAGGCCTTGCTCACGATGCCCTACTTGGATTGTAATGTGCTATACAATGCACTTTGACTCTACTGCAAACTACAATGCCACAGCTTTGAAAACATCAAAACATAGTGTGAAAAACATCAAATCTAAAATGGAAATCTAAACTGTTAATTGGTTTTACCATTGATGGTAATTAAAATGATTGGTTTGCCTGAAAGCATTATTACGTTTGTGAGTTTACAACAGCGGTCATCTTGCCGACTGCCAGAAAAAAAGAAAACCACTAGTTTAGATTACCTGTTACTGGCTGCTTTTTTGAGAACATACCTTGTGTTGAGTGCAATATCCATCTTCCCCTTTAATGATGCATTTGGTTGGACAGATGGCTTCAAAAAACCTATTAATTACACATTCCCTATTGTGGAGTGGCTGTTTTTTGTGACGTAATACATCACGGTCCCGACAGAACCACTCTCTGCACCTAGGGAGAAAAAGAAATTAACATTATTTTAGGTGAATAACTCATATAAAAAATAATACACTAAACCAAACTATTCAAGATTTAGTTGGATTCTAGGTTTGATTTTTTTGTATAGGATTGCATAGTGGCTCAATGTTTAGCACTATCACCTCACAGCAAGAAGGTCCTAGATTTAATTTTCTCTTAAATGTGTTTTTATCTGGTTTCTCAAATCCCCCCAAAAACATGCATCTTAAACCATAAAGCAGGGCACTGTGCATTAATTCTTAGCAAGCATACTTTAAGTAATTAAAGTTTAATATTATTGACTAAATAATATTAAACTCAAATTAATCAAAGCGATTTACCAAATTCCTCATGAGGATTTAGTTTTGCTGAGGGTACAGTTAAGTGAAATCTCCACACTGGATGACAGGAAGCACTCAACCTGTAAAACTGACTGTAACAGTACACAGAACAGGTTAGGCTATCACTACATACATGATCTTTTTCACCTTATATACAGAACTGTTTATGAAATCAGATGTATTTCTGTTAAGCATTTGGTAAAGACATTACCAAGTACTTGACATGATAGTATACTTAAGTGTTATACTCTATTTTTTATGTGTTTTGTCATATTGAAATGTTTTAAACTGTTAATACTCAAATACAATTACAATGTTATTCCGTAATTTGATTTGGTCCACCATTTACATTTCAATTCCTACAAATCTGAAATAATTCAGATATACCCTGTAGCTGAGGCTTGGCGTCACCCTCCTTGCCTCCCCCTCGGCTTGCCCCAGCCAACAAAGATCCTTTTAGAGGTCTGTGAAGGGTCTCTTCTAGGGCATAAACGTTTCGTCTCCACAGCTGCTCTCTGTGTGTTGAAGTGAATATTTCTTGTAAGACTAATAAAGGTACAGGACGTGAAAGACATGCAACAACTAAAAGGAAACACAGCATAAGTATTGAAACACCTAAATGAGCCTTGGCATAGATTCTCCAAGTCTCTGAAACTCAGGGGATGAAACCTCTCTTTTCCAAAATATATTACCTTATTAAAACATGCCACAGAGCATTATAGGATGTTAGTTGCTAAATAAGTTGCTATTACAATATACCGTATGAAATCTTCAACACTCATCTCTTTTCCATATAAGGGGTCAAGCCACGAAGTGGCGTAGACACCTATTGTTTCTGTTAGTTTTCTTATTAGGGGTCAAGCCCCGAAGGGGCGTAGAACCCTATTGTTATTGTTAGTTTTCTTATTATTATTATTATTATTCTTGTTCCGCGTTCTTCCACCCAAAAGTCAATGGCAGCCCATAGAACCGTACGTAGGAAAGTTATGAAATTTGGCACACATGTAGAGGACAGTCTCAGAAGTTACTATAGCAACATTGGTGTGTCTGACTCAAACCCTCTAGCGCCACCAACAGTCCAAAAATCCACTTATGTTCATGCTCATAACTTCTGACCCGTGAGTCCTAGAAACTAAATTATTGTTTCCTCTGAATCCTTTGCTCATGATGATTCAATTGCACACATTGATGTCATTTGTGTCATGCACATCTTTCCGCCATTTTGAATTTTCCGTAAAACCTACTTTTTCGAACTCCTCCTAGACCGTTCGTCCGATTTGCATGTCCTTTGGTATGTAGCATCTAGAGACACCCCAGACAAAAAGTTATCAAAAGCTTTTTGATAGACCAATGCGTTCTCGTACACAGTGACAACATACAAGGCGGCGAGCACGCCAAAACGGACGTAAGGCCATATCTTCGCAAAACTTTATTGTATCGACACGAAACTTGGTATATGTCATTACAGTCATGACCTAAGGGTGCCTGCAACGTTTCGTCACAGCGCCACCTAGTGGTCACGAAATTCAAAAAATGCCTATTTTCGCTTATAACTACTTCAAACTTGAGTCTAAAATCATGAAGGTGGTCATGTTGGATTCCTTGAGGCATGCCGAGTCAAACGATGCCAAACGGTTTTCGGTCGGCCATTTTGGGTGTCGGCCATTTTGAATTTTCTCATTAAGTTCAGTATTTCACAAACAGAATGGCCTATCGCTACGAAATTTGGCATGGTTCATCAGTGACATGTTCTGAGCGCACCTATAAATCTTTAGAACGGCGCCACCTAGTGGTCAGGATATGTAAAGAAATTGTTTCAAATCTTTATATCATTTGATTAAATTGCCACTATGACATGAGACTTCACTCTATTGATTCCTTGGCTCATGCTGAGTCCGACTGTACCAAATATGTCTGAGTCAAACCTACTTCCTGTCGGCCATTTTGAATTATATTGAACACCTACTTTTTCGAACTCCTCCTAGAGTGCTCGTGTGATTGGCTTGATTTTTGGTATGCATCATCTAGAGACACTCTAGACAAAAAGTTATCAAAAGCTTTTCGGTAGACCTATCAGTTGTCGTATAACGCATCAAAGAATGCGAGGGCGAGCACGCCAAAATGTGTTTGAGCCTGTATCTTCGCAATACTTTTGCGTATTAATATGAGACTTGGTATATGTCATAATAGTGATGACCTGAGGGTGCATGCACCATTTCGTCACACTGCCCCCTACTGGTCACGAGATATAAAATATGTCTATTTTTGCTTATAACTACTGCAAACTTGAATGTAAAATTATGAGACTAGTCTTGTTAGATTTCGTGAAGCATGCTGAGTCAAACGATACCAAATGGTTTTTGGTCGGCCATTTTGTGTGTCGGCCATTTTGAATTTTTCTTTAAGTTCAAGTATTTCAGAAACGCAATAGCATATTGTTATGAAACTTGGCATCGTTCATCAGCCACATGTTCTGTGAGGACTTGTAAACTTTTCGGTGCCCCCTAGTGGTCAAGAGATTTGAAGCTATATCCCTGCATCTCTTTATCGTATTTACACCAAATTTGGTGGGTGTCATCACAATCAAGACCCGAGTCACAATTTATTTTTTGGTCAGTGCCCCCTAGTGGTCAAGTCATTTAAGGCTATATCTCCGTATCGCTTTATTGTATTTACACTAAATTTGGTATGTTTCATCACAGTCATGACCTGAGGCACCATCTATTCTTTCGGCACAGTGCCACCTAGTGGTCTCAAGATACAAAAAATTGCTTTATTTCATAAAACTAATGCAAACTTAGATGTTAAATCATGGCAGTCATCACGTATGAATCATTTTTTGCCATGTTTGGCTTGACCCCGGTATCGCTGCTTGCAGCTATATTTATTATTATTATTTATCTTCCTCGTTCTTCCACCCAAAAGTCAATGGCAGCCCATAGAACCGTACGTAGGAAAGTTATGAAATTTGGCACACATGTAGAGGACAGACTCAGAAGTTACTATAGCAACATTGGTGTGTCTGACTCAAACCCTCTAGCGCCACCAACAGTCCAAAAATTCACTTATGTTCATGCTCATATCTTCTGACCCGTGAGTCCTAGAAACTAAATTCTTGTTTCCTCTGAATCCTTTGCTCATGATGATTCAAATGCACACATTGATGCCATTTGTGTCATGCAAATCTTTCCGCCATTTTGAATTTTCCGTAAAACCTACTTTTTCGAACTCCTCCTAGATCGTTTGTCCGATTTGCATGTCCTTTGGTATATAGCATCTAGAGACACCCCAGACAAAAATTTATCAAAAGCTTTTTGATAGACCAATGCGTTCTCGTATACAGTGACAACATACAAGGCGGCGAGCACGCCAAAACGGACGTGAGGCCGTATCTTCGCAAAACTTTATTGTATCGACACGAAACTTGGTATATGTCATTACAGTCATGACCTGAGGGTGCCTGCAACGTTTCGTCACAGCGCCACCTAGTGGTCACAAAATTCGAAAAATGCCTATTTTTGCTTATAACTACTTCAAACTTGAGTCTAAAATCATGAAGGTGGTCTTGTTAGATTCCTTGAGGCATGCCGAGTTAAACGATACCAAACGGTTTTCGGTCGGCCATTTTGGGTGTCGGCCATTTTGAATTTTCTCATTAAGTTCAGTATTTCACAAACAGAATGGCGTATCGCTACGAAATTTGGCATGGTTCATCAGTGACATGTTCTGAGCGCACCTATAAATCTTTAAGACTGCGCCACCTAGTGGTCAGGATATGTAAATAAATTGTTTAAAATCTTTATATCATTTGATTAAATTGCCACTATGACATAAGAATTCACTCTATTGATTCCTTGGCTCATGCTGAGTCCGACTGTACCAAATATGTCTGAGTCAAACCTACTTCCTGTCGGCCATTTTGAATTATATTGAACACCTACTTTTTCGAACTCCTCCTAGAGCGCTTGTGTGATTGGCTTGATTTTTGGTATGCATCATCTAGAGACACTCTAGAAAAAAAGTTATCAAAAGCTTTTCAGTAGACCTATCCGTTGTCATATAACGCATCAAAGAATGCGAGGGCGAGCACGCCAAAATGTGTTTGAGCCTGTATCTTCGCAAAACTTTTGCGTATTAATATGAGACTTGGTATATGTCATAACAGTGATGACCTGAGGGTGCATGCACCATTTCGTCACACTGCCCCCTACTGGTCACGAGATATTTAAAAACGTCTATTTTTGCTTATAACTACTGCAAACTTGAATGTAAAATTATGAGACTGGTCTTGTTAGATTTCGTGAGGCATGCCGAGTCAAACGATACCAAATGGTTTTTGGTCGGCCATTTTGTGTGTCGGCCATTTTGAAATTTTTCTTTAAGTTCAAGTATTTCAGAAACGCAATTGCGTATTGTTATGAAACTTGGTATGGTTCATCAGCAACATGTTCTGGGAGGACTTGTAAACTTTTCGGCGCCCCCTAGTGGTCAAGAGATTTGAAGCTATATCTCTGCATCTCTTTATCGTATTTACACCAAAATTGGTGGTTGTCATCACAATCAAGACCTGAGTCACAATTTATTGTTTGGTCAGTGCCCCCTAGTGGTCAAGTCATTTAAGGCTATATCTCCGTATCGCTTTATTGTATTTACACTAAATTTGGTATGGGTAATCACAGTCATGCCCTGAGGCACCATCTATTGTTTCGGCACAGCGCCACCTAGTGGTCTCAAGATACGAAAAAATTGCTATTTTTTTCATAAAACTAATGCAAACTTAGATCTTAAATCATGACAGTCATCACGTATGAATCATTATTTGCCATGTTTGGCTTGACCCCGGTATCGCTGCTTGCAGCTATATTTATCATTTTTATTTTAAGTTGTCCCACATCCATTATGTTTAAGTATAAACTAACAGGTAAATAAAAACTCTAACCTTGGCTTCAGCTAGAATCTGGTCATGGTTCAGCTCAAGAGCCTCCCCTCTTGGTAGTGGGGATCCTGTTTGTGAGGGGTATATCTGGTGGCCATTGCAAAGCAGACAAAGACAGAAGGACAAACACACAGCTGAATAGACAGGTACAACAGATGCAGTATATAGAGATAGGTTGCAAGTTAAGAAAGAACCATGAATTTGAAAAAAAAAACGTTAAACCATGTTTGGTTTAGTAAAACCATTTTGCAAATAATCGATACACAAACCGTAGTTACTACACTTTTACCACAAAACCATGGTTAATTTTCGTAGTGTATGGCAATGTCAGCCTAACGCCAAAAGAAAGGCGTGAATTATAACATTTAAACAAATAGTGAACTTTAAACGAAAGCATCGTGACTTACCTGCACAGTGATTTTCGCGTAATGAGAGAATCCCTGTCACGAGTACCGAAGAAGAAATCACCCAATAGCAAAGAGGACTGGCTCAGACTCCATAGCAACGGAGGCAGAGAGGATTCTGGGAAATGCAGGCGTCCGAAACTGACTTTGTTTCTAAAAACTTTTTACTTTGATTGTAAAAAAATATCAAAATTGATGGCCATAACATCGTATTGTTGAATTATCAAGCACACGTTAGTGTTCATGTGTTGAGAAAATATTGTGATCTGCAGCGGGCCCACATGTAGTTTTAGCTGGTGCCTTCACCATAGTAGATGTCGATAAGGCTCATGGGTACTGTATTTACTCTTGTATTTGACACACGAAACCGATCGAAAAATCAATATTTTCAGAAAAAATGGCAACATTAAGAAACGATTGCAGTAGCAAAACTCTGCAGTCTCGTAAATTAACAATTGTGTACCGCTGACGATGGTTTACAATGGCGATCATCATGCACAATATTAAACAAATAAAAAAGGATAAAAATCTCCTGATTAAATGTTGAGTAAAGTAGCGCTTAAAGTGTAATCAATTAATGACAAATAAAGTAAAACAATACAGCTCCCGGGTATATACTAATACATTAGATTAAATTCGTGCTTATAAACACGAAAAAAAATAGGACAAAAAACGTGGTGCAGGCACGAAAAATACTTCCTATTGAAATACATTAGATTGAAAGTCGTTCTGACTGGCACGAAAAAAGGGGAAAATCGTGTCCATGGACACGAATCAATAGATTACACGAACTGCCTTGAGACTGGGTCCGACCTTAATTAAACATACAGCAAATATACAGTCCACATGTCATTTTAATGTAGACCAAAATGTATATATAACTTAAAGAGAGAGAAAGTCGTGATACCGTTCAGACAAGGGATTCTGCCCCACGAAAATGTAGTCACCGCACCAATGAATGTAACAGCCGCACGCTACTGCAAAATACACATTTGAACCATAAAATAAATCGCCTAAAACATACTTTGCAGCGCAGGCATGAATACCCCCATTTCCTCAAAATCCAAAGATGAGGGATTTGGATTCAAATATGGCTATGGAGAAGCTAAGTGGGAGCACGAAGTGGAAATTAAAAAGGAAAAGGACATCAGAAACGCAGAAAATGTAAAGTATAAACCACTAGCGTAGCTAGGATTCACAATGTGGGTGGGCCCAGAGAAAATCAGGTGGGCCTTAACCAAAAAAGCATCTGTTATCAAAATATACAAACACACAACTACACCAGTTTCAATATATGCCGTTTAATAAGAACAAAAGCCTGTATGGACCCTATTTTAACAATCTAAGCGCAATGTGCAATAAACCAATAAGAGTCTCATCTCCTTTACAAGCCAGTTGCGCTTGCGCAATCCCGATTCAATATTTTGGCAGAATTTGTAAACTAAAAAACTGAGCAGAGGAAGACCACCAGTTTAAGATTGATATTAAAAAATTGCGTTGTTTTTATTTGTAATGAAATTGGTATTCTTTGATATTAAAACCTTTAAAAGTTGTTTTCTTTCAGTCATGATCATTCAAGTAGAAATAGCAGGCTTTTAATTGCTGTAAATGTATTGATAGCCCAGATGATCCGTGTTATCTCAAAGAATAGTTTACAAATATGCAAGAAAAGCTTTAGGCCTACTTTAAAAATACTTTAAATAGTAGCTTAATTTGTTGGTATTTGAAAAGTTTCGTTGCAAAAGAAATCTCGTTTTTTGATTGTGCATTCCAATTAATATCAATTCAACTGCGGTTGGTTTGTTTTGATTTAAACATAACTTAAAAAATACAGCTAAGTAGCACTATAAAACAAAATAATAACATGATAACATAATAATAATTTGACAAAAATGTTAAAAACGGAGTTCTCTCGTTTTGCAACGAAATTCTTCATTTAAACCTTTAAAAGTCGTTTTCTTTCAGTCATGGAAGTAAAAATAGCAGGCTTTTAATTATTGTAAATGTATGGATAGCCTACATGATCAGTAATCTCAAAGAATAATTTACAAATATGCAAGAAAAGGTTTGTACTTTAAAAATAGTTTATTTGTAACAATAAATAATTTATAAACGCAATTTCAGCACTAGAACAGCGCTGTGGGTGTTTTGAAATTTAAGCATAACATAAAAACGGTTCTCATCTCATCATATCCACAGGTACAAAGTCATCATATATAATAAATCTTTGGGGTAGCATTAAAAACATTCTAAATAAATGCAATAACCTCAACGGTAATGTTAAAGGGTGCACCATCAAGCTGTAATAAAGTCTTCTCACCGAAGGTCTTCGTGACCTTCATTCTAAGACAATGAAGCAGCGCAGCTTTCATTATTCCTTACGTGTCAGCCTTAAACCGGGTGTTAATTTCTATGATGTGGGGTGTAGGAGGGGCCAGGAGGCTGTTCGAAATGCGCTATTTATTGCACTACTATTTACAAAATTAACTTATTCCTTATAATAATAGCAAACAAGAGTTTAAAAAAAAAATTTATTTTATAGGTCAAGTATAGTGATAAATGCAACATAATTTACTCTTTAGGATAACTAATAGGCTTTACTGGATAGGCAGGTGGGTGGGCCTAGCTGCAGGTGGGTGGACCCAGGCCCACCCATAGCTACGCGACTGGTATAAACAGTGGTGTAGTCTACGTGATACGCAAGTATCTGCGCGATCCGATCGGCGTATGAAATCAAATTACTATAGCGGCGCGAAAGTGACTGGGGAGTGACGAGTGACAGCAAAGTACCGCGAGAGCGATTCCAGTTATCACATGGAGAAATCTGCTTTGAATCGCTCTCGCGGTACTTTGACATCACCAAGAGGTCTGCTTAGCGCCAAATGAAGTCGAACCTGCAGTGTAGCTGCTCACGCGACACTGTGGAGAAGTGAACGAGTGGAGCAGTGCACAACATAAAATCCGGAGAGTTAACAACGCACATGTGAGTAAACAACATTTAAATCATCAATCCAGTTTATTACTATCTGGAGGTAAGGCTCCAATAAAATAAAATTAGCCTGTGTTTATGTCCTGATGGTTTTTAGCTGCCTTATCCAGTATGTTTGCTTGTGCTTCACAGTGTAAAACTTCCCTTATCTGTGTTCATTTATATATCTACGTTCAAGATGTATATGATCTTAAACGTCTGTGAGGAAATTCATGTCTGCGTTGATGTTCAGTTCAGACTTGCAAATTAAAGATCATTTTCTTCACTTTGGTTTGGGTGTCTAATATTAGGCTATATGATGGTCTTGTAATAATAATTAAGTAAAAGCCTATTTTTATTTTTAGACAATGCTTGTATATGCAAAAAATAAGCTTTTTATATCAATGACTATGCAAATTAGAGTTAATCCATGGTCATCTTAAATGTGTATTAATTGTGTAATTGTGTAAATGTGTAATTAAAAAGTTCTGTTAAGTCAGCTTCCGTCAACGATGAGGACAACTCAGCTAAATTAGCCAGGACGTTTCTACACCGCCAGCTTACGTTTACAGCCCGGAGATTATACAGATGCTGATGTGTTTTGTTTTCATAGCATCATATGTGTGTGAATATCTTTGATAGGGGACATAGTAGTGCAATTGTATGAGCATTTAAATATTTGTAAATCAAAATACACCTGATGACAGTTAGAATTTGAAGTATTGAGTATATTCACTGTATATTACAGTAATATATTCTTTATATGACCATATTATGGTGATCCTGGGGTCGTGATGATGGGGCCCTTGAAAATTGTTGCCCAGGGTATAACAAAGTCTTAATCTGGCCCTGCAATCGAAGACAAGTTTTTCACAGCTCTTGTCCACAAGTTTGTCTGTAATTTCTTTCAGCTTAACCACAATTTAAGGCTCGTTCCTTAATTCACACAGAATAGCGTCCACAGCACCTTGAATCCTCAGGGGATGAGATTTTAGACCGATCTGGTTCAGAGCTTGAACGATGATGTGTTTAAACTCTGGTTTAAACAATGTTCTGGTGAAATCTTCATAGTGGAAGTCAGAGAAATAGGCTGTGGGTTCATAAAGACAGCCGTGTTGTATTTGGCTAGCAACGACGCAACAATGGCCTTTATTAACTTAAAACCAGCGACGCCGATACAGCCGTCCACGCTGTCCTCTGCTGCACCGTGCGCGGCTGCGGCGATGTTACAGCTACGCGTTGTGAGGAAAGTCAAGTTGTGAGAAAAAAGCTTGGATCGCCATTTCCACACTGTAAAGCCTTACGGTGCGCAATTTCTTGTCAAACTCGTAGCAACCCACACGTTTGCCAGCCATTAGAAACTCGTATTTAACCATTTCTTCAGAATCGTGTAAAAACTCAGTCATACGAACACGATGTCCCACACCCCTCTTAGGTGCAAAAGTCAGATCCCCATCCATTTCCAAACCAGAAGCCATAGGGGTATTAAACGAACCAGCCATTTTTCAGTGGTTAAGACAGAGCCAAAGTCTTTTCATTTACTGAAAACCTATAACCTAGTTTCAAACGCCTATTTTATAACAACCATTTATACAACACACACCCGCCGTGAGACACGCAGGGGTAAGGGAGGGAGGGTGAGAAGGGAGGGCGGGAGTAGTTGTAGCGGACCGGTATATGTCAAAATTTGATTGATTTATGACCCCCTTGACAGGTGGGAGAGGCTATCAATCAAAAGGTGCACATGCTGTCCAGTTTTGAGTCATATTTTATGGCTTTTACCCAGGTGAAAAAGAAATATATTTAAATAGTATTTTTTGGGACATACTTAATATATTTAAATGCTACTATACTAAATGCATACTAAATGTATTATATTGAAACCACTTCAAATATATTAAATGCATTTCGAGATATATTTAAAGTCAATTTTAATCTATTTGCATTATATTTAATATATTGAAATTGTGTTAAATTGGAACAACTTCAAATATATTTAGTGCAATTTAAGTGTACTTCTTTAAAATTCATTTGAAATGCACTTCCCATACACTTAAAAATACAGTTAGAATACATTTAAAGCTTAATTTAACTGTGCTTTAAGAACACTTTAATAGTACTTCAGCATATTAGAAGTATACTAGCATTACATTAATAGAAATGTATTAGCATTACACTACTATTTTATTATAAAGCTGTTTTTAATATTTAAAATGTTATATTAAAATCATTAAATATTAAGACACACACAGATTTTGAATACAGAACAATTTAATATACTTCATATTGTGTTGTAAGTAAATTAATCAAGCACAGAGACATATATAATCTCTTGACCAAAGAGAAACAATATAAAACAAATATCAGAGAAATGCAATTACAGAGCTACTTCTATCAAATTGTACAACATTAACATTAAATGTATTAATGAAAAGTACACTATGAATATGCAATCACTAGCATAAGCAATGACTATATAATAATCATAATGTAATTCTCTGCATAAAAAAATACTGAAAAATAAATGTTTAAGTGCAATTTAAAGGCGGAGTGCACAATGTCCGAAAAACACTTTGGAAAAGGGAATGGGGCGACCACCAAAACACACCTGGAGCCAAACAGCAGTAAGGGGCGTGTCTACCAACCGACATCCTTGCCGGGGTTGCGTATGTGTGTGGTGGGTCTATCAAAAGAAGGTCCAGATTCCACAGGGGCAGAGGCATGTTTGTCCAGGTAACTTCAAATGTTAACATTGGCTTTCAAAAATTGTGCACTCCGCCTTTAACCAACTTAAGATAAACCTATATAAAGCTGAACCAAAACACAAAACAGTTTAGATGTCACATGTTTAAGTGGAGGGTCACTTCTTCTTGCAATTCAGACACCGTAGTAATTGAAGACTGCTTTATCACACGGTCTGTGAAAAGGAAACAGAATATACCAATTAACCAATAATGAATGAACATTTTGCTATCCATGTTTAATAAAAAATTGGCATAGATATGCATGTATGGAAGTTAACTTCTCAGTTTACCTTTTAAAGCTTTGACTGTGTCCTCATCAAGCGTGTCAGTTTTATCTGTCACAGTCTCTACAAGTGGGAATGAAGATAGGATTAGAACAGGCTCATGATATAAAGCAACCTGTGTGTATTACAGGATATGTTTTACATTGATAATTGTGTTTTATTTGAACCTAGATCATTTTCCAGTGTTTGTCTATTGTGGTCTTGCAAACTTAAGGTTAACCTCTTATATTTTTGAGCATTTTCTGAAAAACGACAACTCCAAACTAAAACATCTGCAGCTCTTAAACCCTATGGTCTATATTCATAATTCTGGTCTTGTTTGAAACTAGACACTTGACATATTGTTGCCTAATAGTCATAACAACTCAGAGTAGTAAAGAAACAGAGTAAAACAAGGTAAAATATACATTAAATTACTTCCGTTTTTCTTTAAATAACATTCACTTAGCAAAAAAGGTATGAAATGGTCATGTGAGACACCTGGGGACACCATATAGGTGAACTGAATGTCTGACCATGCTGTGATTCAAATTTGAGAATGATACTCCAAAAAATGTTGTTTCTGTGAGCTTTTATTTCAAAAAAGTCCAGGCGTCCTTTCAGAAAAAGTGCACTTGGAAACTCCAAATATACACATGATAACAATATGACATGATTATAAAAAGAAAATGAGTCAGGACTACATATTACATGATGTATATCAATCCAGAACTTCTCTGCCCACCAAAGCACATAGAAAAAACTATTTCAGAAAAAAACATTTGCACATTATAACAAAATACTTGCTATTTTGAATGTGGTCGCTCATGAATGCACTCCAGATTCCAGTCCTCCTGTATCAGCTGAAGTCCTGTTTTACATCACATCACATCACACACAAAGCAAGAGAGGATTTTAGTTTGAGTCAAAAGTTAGAGACATACAACTATTTGTATGAGAAACTATGATGTAATATACATGAACATAATACATATACACAAACACACACACATTACATGAATATATTTATTTATAATTACAAATGTCTTATGTTTGCCAAATAACCTATATTTCTCAGCTGGTAATACTCATATTTTCCACCACATATCTTATTTTCTAGTTTTTAGTTTGTATATTCTGTGCATTTGATTCATATAGCTATAAATATGATGCATTTATATAACATGTCATACAAAAACGAAACCATGTAAAACTCGTATATTAGTCATCTCCAGTGTTACTTTATAATCAAAACAGCTAACATGAAACAAGAAATGTAATGTAAAATAAATAATCAACAAAAGAATCCACTTACTGTATCCAAGCGAGCGCAGCTGAGCTCATAATCCGGTCCATCTCTCCTCGACGATGCGCTTTGTTTATATCCAGTCTTGCATTGTTGATCCGCGATCATGCTCTTTATCAACTTCTCCAAAACACTTTCAACACAAAAAAGTCATCTGTAGTCCACGATCCACAATGGAGATGTTATATCTAACATTTGAAGAGGTTTCTCAGCGGCTCCGGAGTGCCTAGCCGGCTGCTATGCTACCCAAACAAACAAACGCGCACGGAGGGGGCGTGGGCATTTCTCTCCATGCGCTTCTGTAGATTTGCGCAGAAGTACACTTTACTGACGTAAGTTGAATCCTTGTAATCGTTTCATGATTGGTTACTTCCTCTGTCAATCAAAGCTTTGCTCACTATGCATTGGCTGGCTTTGTTTTGGTGTAATCCAGTCAAAAGCCTATGGAAAGCTGAAGGACATCTATCTAGGCAAATCATTGCTCGCATGAGATTTTGAGTTGTCAAACCTTTTCTGATTGGACAAAACAGAAAAATAGGGCGGGATATTTATCTGAACAGTCTAACGAAGCAGGAAGAGATGGATTTTCACTGATAAAAATCGATATTTGATAGAAAATAAACATGATCGATCATACTTAGCGGACGCGCGGATGTAAACAAAGGAGGATATTGCTGGATTTCTCACTATTTTTCATTGTTTTGGATTAAAACGTGGGATGCTTTTTGAAGAGTGGACCCTTACCTTGCAATGTACGTTGAAGTTTTTGGGAATTGTCAGAAATTATCAGAACCATATGGCAAGCCATGTGAGTACCCACAAAAAATTTTATATGCATTCCGTCTGCATTTCATTTAATCTTTTCCACACCAGTGTATTGATTGCAAAAATAAGCTCAGAACATGAATTTTGAGTGTTTAAACTTTCAAATAATGCAAAGTTTATGATTGTTGATTGAATAGTTGATGTTAAACAAAGTAAAAAAACACGTAAAAACGCCCCCTAGGGCCCGCCGCCGGGCCGGTGCGTGTTAAGAAGTTGGAGATTTAAAGGAATAGTCTACTCATTTTCAATATTAAACTATGTTATTACCTTAACTAAGAAGAGTTGATACATCCCTCTATCATCTTAAGGGCGATTTATAGTCGTGCGTAGGTCCTACGGCGTAGCTACGGCGTAGGCTATCCGTAGCCTGTGCGTAGCTCTGCGTAGCCTGAAGCACCTCACAAATTTTCTAACAGCGCTTCGGCTCTACGCGGACCGTAAGCGCTGTGATTGGTCCACCAGAACCCCTCCCGTCAGGTAAAAAAACTGCGTCATAGGTATTTCCGTTTGAGACGGTGAAAACAAAGACGAGCCAAGTTGAGGAGTGATTTAACTCAAACTGAAACATAAGTCGCTGTTTATTTACTTCCATCATTGCTGGTCTTCTCAAATTATACACAACAAGTTGCTATTTCTTCTTCGTTTGTGGGTTTACTTGCTTAGCTTCTTCTTCTGTGACGACTTCTGCTGCTACTGTGGTTACACGCGTGATTACTGCCAACCAGCGGTTTCGCGTGTGTTTGCACGTCGACGCGGACGGCGACGCACAAGTATAAATGAAAACCGACGCGGAACCTACGCCGTCGCTGCTACGCCGTAGGACCTACGCACGACTATAAATCGCCCTTTAGTGCGTGCACGTAAGGCCCGGCGCGCTGCGACACTTCGATAGCATTTAGCTTAGCCCCATTCATTCAATGGTACCAATCAGAGATAAAGTTAGAAGTGACCAAACACATCAACGTTTTTCCTATTTAAGACGAGTAGTTATACGAGCAAGTTTGGTGGTACAAAATAAAACGTAGCGCTTTTCTAAGCGAATTTAAAAGAGGAACTATATTTTATGGCGTAATAGCACTTTTGGGAGTACTTCGACTCGCCTGAAAAGTCTGCTCCCCTTCTCCCTCTCATAATGGAAGAGGGAGGGTGTTACTGCGCCCAGTCGAAGTACTCCCAAAAGTGCTATTACGCCACTTATATCTCACGTTAATAAACTTTTAAACAATTAAAAACATTTTCATCTCATCTTCTGGGTTTGTTTTAAATTAATGGGTCCTTAAAACCATCTGTGAATATGTGTATATTATACAACGAATCTAATTTTTCCTGCTCTGCCAAAAATAAACTATTATTTTAGATTTTAGGTGAAGTGGCAGCGAGTATTTTATGACAAATACAGATTGATATAAACATTTGTTTTTAACATCAAAAGTATTCTTTATAGTCAACAATCAAGAATCAAACATTTTAGATGTATCTGGTTAAACCTAAATCTGATATTATCAATAGACCCCTTCAAAGTTTGTAAACATTGAATGACTATCGGGTGCGCGCGCAGCATGGGGTCAAACTGTTCATACCATCCAGGCTTTATAATGTAATCTAACAGGGCTGAAAAATGATGACTTACCTCAAATGAAGTGAGCACTACAAACACAAGCCTCTTTGATATTTGTATTGTTCCAGTCTGCACGTTAATTGCTTGCAGCTGCAGATGTTGTATTTTTTTGTTTTTGAGATTCTGCATGAATCGCAAAAACTTAACGGAAGACCTGGTGCGATTTTCACAGCCCACAACGTAAGTAGGCATTTTTGACGATACCGAATAATACGCAACTCTATCTGCTGTAATGACTTTTCTGACCCTGACATGCGCAGTGGAAACTGCCTGTGACGTGAACCGTGAAGGGGTCTATTGAACTACGCTATTTTTCTGATCAGCCACAAACAAGAAGCTGCTCTGTGTGTGTCTGTGTGCGTGAGAGAATTCACAGCAGGGGCGGATTGTAAACTAGTGTCTTTTAAAACCGTGATGGTAAAATGTAATACTGTCCACTCTGACAAAAAAAAAAACTTGTAACATCACAAATTATTTAATGAAATATTCAGTATGTGTATAGCAATAAACTATGCCAAAACCTCCGGGGGCCACCAATACTACATTCTTTAGACTAAAGTCTATTTATTTTAAACTAAATAAAAGTTGAATCGCTTAACGAGATCCGTGAATCTTTTCATGCACAGCATTCTGTTCACGCGCATTAAAGATCGGTCACCGGTGGTGACAGAGAACGAGCCGGGTGCGTGTACATATCTGCCATTTTAAAATAAACTTAATAAATGTAATTCTGCCGCTCTGGCAAAATAAAGGTTTATTTTAGATTTAGGGATTTCTTTAACCAAGTCTCTGATTAAAACATGTGAATGCGCACACCAACGGTGACAGAGAACGTACGCTGATGCGCCCTTATATCTGGCGTTAAGAACCTTTTAAACGTTTTAAGACATTTCATCCCATCTTCTGGTTTGAATTCATTAATGTCACCTAACCTCCAAGTGTGTATATGTGTATTTACGATAAATGTAACACGGTCCGCATTGTCAAACTAAAAGGTTATTGAACATGGTTTTCCTCTGCGTGTTTTTTTGTTACGCGAATGCTTGTCATATTTATTGATGTGGAAAAAAAAGTTTGTTGTTTTGGACGTTCAGTTTCTGGACTGTCAGTTTTTACGAGTCTCTCGCTCTCACCATCCGTTCTCACCCAGAAGCCCCCAGCGCGTCTCTCAACGGAGTGCCCTTGTAAACGAGTAAAGATTTCTAAAACTCTGTGTTGGTAAAATAAATGTAATTCAGCGCACATTGACAAAAAGTAAAAGGTTTATTTTAGATTTTAGGTGGAGCACCCGCGCCTATTTTATGGCAAACACTGCAGGATCTAAAAGTTTGTAACTCCAAGAATTTATTTAACGAAACATTCAGTACGTGTATAAACAATGCCCCCTAGGCCATAATCTCCGGGGTCGTCAAAACTACTTCTTTAGATTAAAAGGTATTTATTTTAACCTAAATAAAAATTTAATCGCTTCACGAACTCCGTGAACCTGTTCATGCACCGCAATCTATTTTTCACGCGTATTAAAGATCGATCACCGGTGGTGACAGAGAACAAGCCAGGTGCATGTTCATATCTGCCGTTTTAAAATAAACTTAATAAATGTAATTCTGTCCGCTCTGGCAAAATAAAGGTTTATTTTAGATTTAGGGAATTCTTTAAAGAGCACCTATTTTGAGATACACGTTTTTAAACATCCTTTTGTGTGTAAGTGTGTATTAGTACATGCTAACGATATTCAAAAAGTACATACCTCAAAGAAAACGATGACGCGAGTTATGGTCTCTAACGTTCGAGGACTACAAAACACTCGGATTGTAGGCAACAGTTTACTTCCTGGGATTAGTGACGTAGAGAAGACCAACATTATCATAGTTCAGCCCTCTCTGCTTTGCTTGGGTACGCCCTCAAAGACGGAGGTGGAGAGCGCCGAGTCAGAAGAGAGCTAAAATGGCGGAGGTTGGGAGTCCCTGCTTTGCCTCTGTTTGCAAACTCTTGTTTCATCGTTTAAGCGATTAAATCTCTCGAGTAGACGCTGTCTCTTTAGATGCGAGGGCAAAATAGCAGTCAGAAGTTGTTCACGGAGTTTTCACAATAACTGCTTCTCATGAACCGAAGCTGGATTTGCGTGACGTTTCCTCCTGAAAGTTGGATTACCGTGCACTTCTGGATCACAGGCTGTAAGTATTCATGTTTATTATTTGCCTTTTAATGTAAGTTACGTTACCGGTAACCGGAGCTTAACATTATGTGCATGTAGAGCTCAGATATATATCTATGTGTAGAGCTAAGCTTGCAAGCTAATTGTTTTGTGTTGTAATAATGTATTTCATAAACAACGTACCATATTTACACACGTGTATGTTGAATTATGCAGACTATCGTTTTTATCGATGTTTATTTAGACGTGTTTACAAACTTGCTAAGCTGTTCCAGCTAAACTGTTACCGGTAAAGTTTGTTCTCATGATCAAACTCAAGAAACTCTAAGTACAGATGATTTGTTTAACATTATATGTATTTTACTGTTGTTTTTACTTGAAGCTTTCTTAGATTTTGAAACTAAGTAAACACGTAATGTGTGTTGCTAATTCAATTCAATTCAATTCAATTTTATTTATATAGCGCTTTTCACAAGTGTTAATTGTTGCAAAGCAGCTTTACATGAGAAGATGTAGAGGAGAACACAGAAAATCAATAGATAATATAAGAAGTAGAGAAAGCGGTTAAACCGTACAAGCGAGCATATTAATAATGTAACGTATACTGTAAAGTGCTAAATTAAGCCAAAGTTGGCTGACTCTCCCTGGGATTAAAAACCCTCTAGGAAAAAAAACCCAATGGGAAAAAGTCCTAGAAGGACAAAAACCCTTGGGAGGAATTAATATATATTTATATATATATAGAAACGGTAGGGATAGGAGGCGGGTAAGCGAATTAAACTGGTTTAGCCGGTGGTCGTTGGTTGGGCATCGGCTGGTCATCACGTTGAAGGACAGCCAGTGGATCAGTGATGCAATGATCTTCACAGCAACCGGAACTGGGTCTGTTTGTCTCATGGTCCTCGTGGTTGAGGACGAGACAGGGAGAGAAAAACAGAATTCTATTAGCGTAGGGGCCGTTCACATGCAATGCAAGTGTCAAACATTATAGTGGTTCAAGTCGGCTCGGTTCCAGACAGTTTGGGCCATGTAATATGTAATACATTAACGTTTTAACTCAAGTGAAAGTGTAATACCGCTTTATCCACTAGATGGCCACCATTTGAATTTATCAAAAACGGAAGTTAAAAAGATTTAATGATTTATTTTAACTGCCTTTATGTTTGATAGTCATTCTGAGTGTGATCTCTAACATAAATTCCTTTACAAAAACGCAATTTTTTAAGCTTTTTGCTCAACATGTTGTATTTTTGAAGAGAAATATCCATATTTCAGTGGTTAAATTAAGTGGAAAAAGTAAATATATAATGAAAAGTTTTTTCCCCATTTTGTTTGTTTGTTTGTTTGTTTATTGTTTGTTTGAAAGCAGAGGGTGTGTTCTTTAATTTGATATAATTTGTATGTTTATATATTTATAGAAGATAATTTTTCCTGCAAGGAATTTTGTGAAACTTTTGTTAAAATCCGAAAAATGCAGGTGGGAAACTTTTCTCAAAAAGGCTGGCGGTGAATGAGTTAATGAATAGTCTAACGATTTATAATCGTTGTACTCTATTGTTATATGTCTTTTTGACTGAATACATGTTTGTTTTATTTGTCTATATCCTAGATTCGCAGCTGGACACATCCTTCTACACTGTATGCAAACATGCAACATCATTACACACAGTACAAGGAGTCAGACTGACATATGAGGAGCAAAGGTGTGTAACACATATGATGTATTTAGCTAGTGAAACCTCTACCAGTCTTAAATGTATAACTGATGATGACAACGTTTTTTTTTTCTCTTTATAATCATAGGAACCTAGGCAGTAGCATCGTTTCACAATGTTTCCATCACCATCATCTGTGGATGCCTTTGCCGTCCGTAGCCTGAGATTTCAGATTTGCAGCAAAAAAAATTATTTTCTCATTTATTGGAATGCTGTGCAGGTATTTAAGTATTTTAGTAACTGTGTTAAATAAAGTAGTATTTACTTTTACAATAAATTTATTGCTTGTTTATGTTTTTACAGGTTGTACCTTGCAGCTGCCAGCCATCCATTACAATGTCACCAAGCTGTAACAAAATCAGGAGAGGGAAAGTACAAGGCTATGTTCCCAAAACACACAAGTGACATACCGTAAGCAGTAATGTTTTATTTCAAATACATTCATAATTAAAAACTTAATGTATGAAGCAGGGAAATAAATTATCAAAACAAAAGATTTATTGACTGCAATATTTGTACAGTTATGTGGATGATGTGATCAGGCTTGTGTTTGATAAGATATTTGAAGATAAGCTGAAGGAAACCCCGATTCCAATGGACCTGGCATCACAGTTTGAGAGACCTTCAAAGGAGGACGTGATTGCATGCCATCTTCAGTGCAGGGGTCGTCGAAAGCAAACATTGTGACTGATCTGATCAGGAAGCTCCAAGCATATCTGGAGAACAACACACGACAGGATGATAACCTTATAGTGTCGTCTTAAATAGCACCAGCTGACAAAGCTTTGATATGCCATTTATCTGAATAGATACCCTTGTGAAAAAAAAGTGTGCTTAAGTGTACTTTTATAAACATAAAAAGTAAATAATACACTTTAAGTATATACACTTAAGTGTGAATTAAATGCAATCTTTTCGGCGCACTGAATGCACATTAAGTGTAATTAATTTCACATATATCATATATTAAGTTGAAATAAAATGTAACAAGTTGCCATTAAGAGTGATTTTTTGGAACAACTTAATTGATACTTTATTACAACTTTATATCTACTTTCATAATTGCTTTTAGTGTTTTTAAAATATACTTAAAGTGCACTACACAATATAATAACATGAAATTAATGTGATTTAAAATGCAATTTAATGTCTGTTAACAATACTCTTAAGTGTGAATTGAATGCAATGGTTTCAGCGCACTGAATGCACATTAAATGCAATTAATTTCAAATATATCATATATTAAGTTGAAATAAAATGTAATAAGTTGCCATTAAGAGTGATTTTTTGGAACAACTTAATTGGTACTTTATTACAACTTTATATCTACTTTCATAATTGCTGTAGCATCGGGTCAATATTGAGAAGGCCAGAACTGATGGTTAAATGAATTTTATTGCTCTCCGTGTCATCAACCAATGTAAGAGCTGAGTAAAACAAATAAACCATGCATTACATACATTTCAACCGTAACACAGCTCCTTACATTCGTTTCAATCCGTAAACATTAAGTTAAATTATAAATTTCACAATAACATTCATCAAGTAGTTTGAATATATGTTTTATTAACTTTACAAACCTTGTTCCCCAATTGACCGAAGCTAAAACCTTGTAGATTATCCTTGCTTTTTACCATTTTAACCGAGAACCTTTCAGACTTTCTTTCGTCTTTTTTCCGCCGTTCTTCCAAACTGAATTACGTCACTACACATCCGGTTTCTGAGGTTGCCAAAATAAAAGCTTGATGTTGTAAACATAAAGCATTATAGCATAGCTATAATTAAAATGCATAAAGTAATATTTAAAGTGCATAATTACTCTGTTTGGCTTTTACACTCCCACCAAATTATTTGCTGTTATCAGTGCTTTAAGTGGCCCAAAAGAAATCTGATTAATATTCTTAATTCTGATATAGTATGACTATCCAGGGCCCAGGTCAGGAAACAGACGGATCAGCTTAACTGTCCGTCTGTTAGCTGGCATGATATGTCTAGATCACTTATATCCCAGCACTTCGAGTCGATCTTACCAGAATATCAACACATTTCAACTGTATCTGTTCCCCGAACAAGCAAATACAGAGCACCGCTTGCCACATCACGTACAAATTTGACCAACATAAAATTAGAAAACAATACATTACAAGATGAACCTCGAATGTTAAAATTCGGCCTTCTTAACATTAGATCGCTTACCAATAAAGAACCTATTGTTAATGAAATAATTAATGACCAAAACTTAGATGCACTCTGTTTAACAGAAACCTGGCTTAAAGCAGACGACTACATTAGTTTAAACGAATCCACCCCACAAGACTATTATTATAAACACGAACCTAGGTTAAAGGGGAGAGGGGGTGGTGTAGCTACAATATACAACAAAATTTTTAAAGTAAACCAAAAATCTGAACTAAAATTTAAATCATTTGAACTAATGTTGTTAAATATGGAAATAACTGATCGTAACCACAAACAGCTCTCTTTTGCCTTAGCTACAATCTATAGACCTCCGGGCCACCATGCAGATTTCCTTAAAGAAATAGCAGATTTTCTGTCTGAGCTTGTAGTCACTGTAGATAAAGCTCTTATCGTTGGTGATTTTAATATTCATGTGGATAACCATAAAGATGCATTAGGACGTGCGTTTATGGATGTTCTAAATTCTCTCAATATTAGACAAAACGTGACAGGGCCAACGCATACTCGTAAGCACACATTAGACTTAATTCTGTCACTCGGGCTTAATATTAATGACATCAAAATATCACCTCAGAGTGATGCAGTTTCTGACCATTACCTTGTGTCATACACTGTACTTCTAGATAGGATCACTCAATCCACAACATGCTACAGATTAGCCAGAACAATAATTTCCACCACTAAAGATAGCTTTATTAGCACTCTTCCAGACCTGTCCCAAATTAAACATGCAGATAACTGTGATGATCTAGATATTGTAATAGAAAACCTAAACAATGTCTGTTCTAACACATTGGATGCCGTTGCTCCCATTCGAAAAAAGAAAATCAAAGAAAAACCGCCAGCTCCATGGTATGATCATCACACCGCTGCTCTTAAAAAGGCAACTAGGAAAATGGAAAGAAATTATAGAAGCACAAAATTAGAAGTATGGCGTGCAGCATGGAAAGATAGTGTTAAACACTACAGACAGGCTATTAAAACCGCCAGATCTACCTATCTTAGCAAGCTTATAAATGAGAATCATAATAACCCTCGTTTCCTCTTTAGCACCGTTGCAAAACTGACTAGAAACAAAGAACAAACAGAAACCAATAGTAAACTCCAACACAATAGTAACGACTTCATGAACTTCTTTTCTAACAAAATTACGGCTATAAGGGAAAACATCGTAGCTACACAGGCAGCCACCACTCTACCCGTTAGTTCACTTAACACTAGACTACCACACGAACATCTTGATTCATTTAAACCTACTACAATAGAAGAGCTCTCTAAATTAGTAACGTCATCCAAATCATCGTCCTGTATATTAGACCCCGTTCCCACAAAACTACTTAAAGAGGTATTTCCTGTAGTGTCAACCCCGGTTCTAAATATCCTTAACTCATCGCTAGAAATAGGATACGTTCCAACATCTTTCAAACTAGCAGTTATTAAACCGCTGATTAAAAAACCACAGCTTGATCAGGGAGAGCTTAATAACTTTAGACCAATCTCAAATCTCCCTTTTCTTTCGAAAATATTAGAAAAGGTAGTGGCAAGCCAGTTACGCACATTTTTGACAAATAATAGTACATATGAAAAGTTCCAATCAGGATTCAGGCCCCACCATAGCACAGAGACAGCGTTGCTTAGAGTTACAAATGACCTCCTATTAACATCCGATCGTGGTGAAATCTCAATTCTTATATTATTAGACCTTAGTGCAGCCTTTGACACAATAGATCATACAATCTTACTCAATAGACTAGAAAACTATGTTGGTATCAGTGGTCAGGCGCTAGCATGGTTTAGGTCGTATCTAACCAATCGCTATCACTTTGTTTATGTAAACGAGGAAGAGTCATATCACTCCCTGGTTAAATACGGTGTACCGCAGGGATCGGTTTTAGGTCCTATCCTGTTCTCGTTATACATGTTACCTCTAGGAGACATTATCAGGAAACATAACATAAGTTTTCACTGCTATGCGGATGATACCCAGCTCTACATCTCCTCACATCCCAGCGAAACACACACGTTTTCTAAGCTAACAGACTGCCTTAGCGATGTTAGTGACTGGATGGCACATAACTTTCTTAAGCTGAACTCCAATAAGACAGAGATACTTATTATTGAACCGAATCGCTACAAACATAATATGTCAGATTACACGTTGCACATAGATGGCTGCACTGTGGTGCCATCTTCCACGGTAAGGAACTTAGGTGTGATGTTCGACAGCAACTTATCCTTCGATAGTCATATCGCCAACGTCTGCCGTACAGCTTTCTTCCACCTTAGAAATATCTCGAAAATACGCCATATACTGTCTACATCTGACGCAGAGAAGCTTATCCATGCTTTTATGACCTCTAGAATAGACTATTGTAACTCGCTACTCGGGGGATGCCATGCAAATCAAGTAAACAAGCTTCAGCTAGTTCAAAACGCTTCCGCAAGAGTACTTACTCGATCTAAAAAGTACGACCACATAAGCCCAATTCTGGCATCTTTACACTGGCTACCAGTTAAATATCGCATACAATTTAAAATATCACTACTCACCTACAAAGCTTTAAATGGCCTAGCACCCTCATATCTTAGAGAATTACTATCAGAATACAATCCATCACGCACACTACGGTCACAAAATTCTGGTCTCTTGATTATCCCTAGACTATCAAAAGTGTCTAAAAGTGGAAGGTCATTTTCCTACTTAGCCCCTAAGCTCTGGAATGATTTACCAACCGATGTCCGAGAATCAGACACAGTCGATAATTTTAAATCTAGACTTAAAACTTTTCTCTTCAACAAAGCATTCGCATAATTTGTCTAGTAAAAGTACTTAACTCAAAATAGTTATTTGTACCGAACAAAGCACTCGCGGTCATAAAACAGACCAACCAAATAAATAAATAAAAACCTTATCTTAACGTATAGTCGGATTGCGATTTTGGAACTTTCGTGTTCTTGTGAATAGTATGCCATACAAACCCGTTTGCCACTGAACCTGCATTAACGACGACAGTGGGGCATCCGGCCTTAGTCAAACGGGTTGGCACGTACGGTTGGGTTGGGCTTTTGGCGCTTTCTTTTTATTGCGAATACTATGCCATACAGACCCGTTTGCCACTGAACCTGCATTAACGACGACAGTGGGGCTTCCAGCCTTAGTCAAACGGGTTGGCACGTATGGTCGGGTTGCGATTTTGGCGCTTTTTTGTGTCTTGTGAATAGAATGCCATACAGACCCGTTTGCCACTGAACCTGCATTAACGACGACAGTGGGGCCTCCAGCCTTAGTCAAACGGGTTGGCACGTATGGTCAGGTTGCGATGTTGGCGTTTTCTCGTGATCTTGTAAATAGCATGCAATATAGACCCGTTTGCCACTGAACCTGCATTAACGACGACAGTGGGGTTACAGGCCTTAGTCAAACGGGTCGACAGGTTTCATTTTCTCTTTATATTAAAAATCAGAAGGTGACCCTTAGTTACCATATATACCGTCGCAGTGGGCCCCCAATTTGCAAAATCCTCAACTGTGGATAATATAATTATGCCGCAATAGTTAGTCTGTCTGAAACTAAGCTGATTAAACCACATCACTGTGTGACACTTGCATTACATGTGAACGGCCCCTACGCTAATATGATTTTGTTTTTCTCTCCCTGTCCTGTCCTCGACCCTGAGGACAATGGGACAAACAGACCCAGTTCCGGTAGATGTGAAAGTCGACTCACCTCTGATCTACTGGTCGTCCATCACTGTGATGCCCAGCTGATGCCTGACCAACGACCACCGGCAGAACCCGCTTAATCTCCGCTTAATCCCCGCTTAATCTCCTTATCCGTTTATATGTGTTTATATACATATATATCTCCCAAGGGTTTTTCCCTCCTAGGACTTTTTATTTTTTATTTCCTCGGCTAAACAACCCGGGGTTTTTGTTTTTTTTTCTCCTAGGGGGTTTTTTACCCCGGGGAGGTAGCCTGCTTGGGCTTAATTTAGCTTCTTCTCCTAGACGTTACATTAGTAATACGCTCGTTCATAATGTCGAGTCATAGCCTCAGCAAATTTGACAGCTTATGCTATTGTGTATTATGTTGTGCTATCTGTCATTTTTCTGTGCTTTTACTGCTTCTATTAATGTAAAGCTGCTTTGAAACAATTGAGTATTGTGAAAAGCGCTATATAAATAAAATTGAATTGAATTGAATTGAATTGAAAAAGAGGTGCCGGTACTCTATATATATATATATATATATATATATATATATATATATATATAAAATCTTTTTTTTTTTTTTTTTTTGCTGACTCGACTCCAATATTGAAGGGGTTTTATATTCAGCAGTCAACAGACGACCTTGTAAAAAATAATAAATCCTTTTATAAGTTTCTGGATTTGCTTGAGCTAGAAATAGCCAGTGAACATAAATAAAATGTGCAAAAGGATTTTGAAAAAATGCCATTGGAAAGGAAAGAGCTACTGTAGAGCTTTTGAACATAAATAAAATGTGCAAAAGGATTTTGAAAAAATATACCATTAGAAAGAGCTACTGTAGAGCTTTTGAACATAAATAAAATGTGCAAAAGGTAGATATGTGAGTAACATTTTCAGCATGGTTAAATGCTAAAACTAGTTGTTCAGATAGAAAGAGCTTAACATTTTTTTTTAAAATGACACCAAGACCATGTCTATGGGTTCAAGAATAACAAAATACTGGCCATTTTAAACTCGAAAGTCATTTATTTTGTCCCATTGTTTTCCATTTTGCGGGTGGTAAAACTACTGTGTAGGTGGTTCAAATTCATTTAAATTTCGCTCACTTGTAGTTTAGCAATTAAACTAAATGTCTATTACAATTTCAAGAATGTTTTCTGCACATCGCCTGAGGAAATCCGAAGTTGCGTCGAGGGGAACCAAACTGACAGCCGCGACAGCGGAGATTATCACGTACCTACAAGGCTTGCTTCTGACCTGCAGCTATCATTCTGGCTTGGTGGGATGTCAGCCAGCGAGTCCCCTGATTCTGACCGTGATCTTTTACTACTCAGAGTCTAAAACAAGGAGGGCATATTAAGTGTTCATTGTATTTTCATTTTAACCGAGCAGCTATGGTTGCGCGTTTCACACACCTCTCCAGAGCACGTTGACACTGCTGACCGTCCGACGCATGCGCTTTTAACTTGTAAACGCAAGGGTGTATGGGTAATGTAGTCTCTGCTCTCGGTGGGACGAATTAGGAAGCGTACATTAAGGGCGCCCTGAAAAGCCGCAGCGCAGCAAAGGATTAAATTAAACCTCTGATTTTTAAACAGATGTGCAAATGAGCGTTCCGGTACGCTAAAAGCACGTTCTGGGCGCACGGAGAGGTGGTGGTACGCTCAAGAGCTATTTTTAGAAGTGGCGGTACTGAGTACCGGGGCGTTCCGGCCCACTTAAAGCACTGGCTGTTATACAACTAAAACACAAATAATTTCTTCAAGTTACTTAACCAAAATATAGAAATAACCTCGTAAGCATATTACAACTTTAACTTTCAATACACTTAAGCATTGTAAATTTACTTTTCACAATCTTCTAATAGTAGAACTAACTTATGAACTGGGCGTTCTACTACAGACATTTTGTTCACACGTTGACCCTTTTTGGTAAGATTTCTGTCTGCAAAGCCTACTTTGACCTTTCTGACAAGTCCATCTGTATCTTTTACAATGTCCAATATCCTTCCAAGTTTCCACTGGGATCGTGGTTCCATTTCATCTTTGTCCATTACTATGTCTCCTATTTACATGTTTTTTTTCTTTTAGGCTTGTGCCATTTTTGTCTGACCATTATGTTCTGCAGGTACTCTTTTTTCCACCTGCTCCAAAACTGTTCGAGCAAGTACTGTACTTGACGCCATCGTTTTTGTGCATACAAGTCCTCCTTAACGAACTGTCCTGGGGGAGGCAGAGGGGTTGAGGTTTTCATTTTTCTTGCTGGCCTCTTTTGCAAGACGAACCTCATCTCGCGTAGATGAGCAGAAGCTCTTTTATATTCTTTCCTTGCTTGTTTGGTCAGGAACGGTCCAGAAACGTCTGTTCCACAATATGTGAAAGGCGGAGATTGTTCAATTCTTTCTGTGGGTAAGTCTCTCATTTTTTGTCCTTCCACAGGTCTCCTTTGTTTCCGACAAAGCACACACTGGCGAATGTAGGATGCAACCGTTTGACTCAACTTTGGAATCCAATAGCCATTGGATCGTATCTCGTTCATTGTGAAGCCCTTTCCTTGATGATTGACCCTTTCGTGACAGTGAGCAATTATCAGTTTTGTGATGTGATGTTCTCTCGGTATGATTGTTGGATGTTTAAAAGAGCTGGGCAGCGATGAGTGCTGGACCCTTTCTCCCACCTTGAGCACATTGTCCTTGTCCAAAAAGACATCCAAGTTGTACATTTTGTCGTTCTTTGAAAGCTGTTTGCCTTTGCTTAGTGTCTCCATTTCATTTTGGTATGCGTGTCTTTGCAGGTCTTTGATAATCACAGTCTCTGCGTTTTGTCTTTCAGTCACAGTTGTGAGTGTATTTGATTTGTCTTTGAGCAGGTATCGTCTGGTTTCAGCGAGTTGTCTGTTATCTGACATTTGTGGTTTTTCTTTAAATGTTAATGGCATTTCAAAATGTCCATTTTCAGTCCATGTTATGCCATGCTCGAGATTCTGAAGGAATATTAAATCATCTTGTGACACAGTCCTTTCATTTCCGTCGGTCTCCTTGAAATCTCTTTCCAGAGCACGTATTGCATCTGCTGGAGTAGAAGGAGGGATTTCTTTAACAGTGACTCGGTGACAGAGGCTGCTCGCCATGTCTGTTTCGCCGTCTGGTGTCGAGTTGCCAATTATGCTCCATCCCAAATCAGTGTGAATGGCATAGGGCTCGTTTTCTTTGCCTAAGATTACTTGTTTGGGTGCAAGAGCTTTAGAACAAGTATAGCCTATGAGGAGACTTACTTCACAACTGAGAAGTGGAGGGATCTCGTCTACTATTTTTAGCAAGTGACTCCACTGTTTGGCTGTTTCACAGGTAGGTATGTGTTCTCTGTTAGCAGGTATGTAATCCTTTGTGTATGCAGTGGGGAGCTTTATGACTGTGGCTGAGTTATAACCTCTTTCTAAAAGATCAGACACCTTTCCACTGCTTACAACTGCATTTTTACCCATCATAGTAGTAAGTTTCAGCTTCACTGGACAAACATCTGCCTGCAGCTCATGCGTGACATTCTGATTAATGAAAACAGTGTCACTGTGTGTGTCTAGTAACGCATAGACCAGTTTTTCTTTGAGTGGTTTGGTGGTCGTCGAGAGCCACACTGGAACAATCATTGAAGTGCTGACTGACTGTTCAGATCTGGCAACGTTAAGTGACATGGCTGTTGCTGTTTCAGGTAAGTTACCTTGAGTTGCATTGATTGTGTTTACACTAGGCTTGCCGCGATAGTCGGTGAAACGGTGATTACCGGTGCTTCAGCCTCTCACCGGTTACAACACTTGCCCACCGGGACACCGTCTTTCACCGTCGTTTTGATATTTTCGTGTAATTAAATCATTTAGTTTCGTTAGAGAGAGCAAACACACTAACTGAATGTGTCTGCTGAGCGGAGCTGAACCCGCGTCCCGTCACAGAGCAGCAGGTGTCAGATTTCATTTATTTCTATCAGAGTGTGTGAGGCAAGCTGACTGACCAGATGATAGCAGAAGCCGCGTGCTTACTCGTTTTTGTTATAATATACATATATGATGTTTAATATAAGCGAAATCGTTTTGTTGTTGTGTTTTTCATCAAGAAAAATAAACCCATCATTCAAGCAGCGCTTTATGGAGAAGTAGCTGGTTGCTCTGCTTGGGACTGTCGGGTTCTGTCAGAATTACCTGCACACATTGACTCAAGCACTTAATTAAACCAGCTGTTGCACTCAAATTGCACGCAAATTCATACGCAGCGTACGCAAGAACTGCATTTAAACAGTTGCGTAATTCAAAAGTGAAAGTAAAATGTGCACGTCTGCATGCGCATTTATAAGCCCCTCCCACACGGTGATACCGGGATCACCGGGTTTGTGACGCGCCGATTAACCGGTGGGAAAATTCTGTCACCGCGGCAACCCTAGTTTACACGTGTTTCTCTTTGCAGACTGTTCCTGTAATTTTCATCATGAAGACACGTTGGGTGTTGCTTTGTGCAAGTTTCACAGGTGAGGCGGCGTTTGCAGTCCTTAGCACTGTGTCCTTGTTTTAGACAACCATAACAAAGTCTATTGTCTTTCACATATTTCCTTATGGATGCGTGTCATAGCTGCGTGTCATAGCTGCGTGTGTATGGTTACTCGTCTGGAGTCAGAGTGAGAGTCAGAGTGAGCGTCGTGCATCAGAGCTCCGTCGAGTTTATCATCCAAATCCTATTTTCTGACTACCTTGTTCCTATTTATATAATATAACATATTCGTTTATCTCAAGAATACTTTACCGTGACGACTATTGAGCAGTACTACCACGTGAAACGATTTATCACTGCTAAACACCCAGTGTTAGCATATAGCCCGCTAGCATCAACAAACAGCCGATCTAATGGCGGACTCATCCACTGTATGCTATTCAGACCTGTCCTCACCTGAGCGGGAAGCTGTGGAGCAGTTGATACCCGGTTATCGCAGATCCTACGCGAAGTACAGCGCCCAGTTCACCCAGGCTCCACACATCCACAAGCGGCCGAGAAGTGCAAAAAGCGAACACCCTACGCGGTGCAGCTTCACGGACCGCGCTCGAGGGAACGGAGACGCCATCGCCCAGAATGAAAGCGATCGGGAAGCCGTGGAGGAGCCGCTCCCCGGCCGTCGCAGATTCAGCTTGCCTCACATCACACTGGCTACAGACGTCCGCAGGCGATCGGGGCGTGCTGCGAGTGAGCTTCCCTCGCGATGTAGCTTCACGGACCGCGTCCAGGTGACCGAAGACGCCATCACCCAACATGAAAGCGGTAAGACTCCGCTTGTTATTGTAACCTGCATTACTTGCCACATGTACAGTTTAGCTTCTTCCATCAGCACAGAGGGGTTTACTTGTGCTAAGTGTATTGAAGTAGTAAGGCTGACGGAGAAGATTGCCGAACTAGAAGCGCGCATCCAAACGCTAGTTGATGACAGCAATACCGCTAATGCTACAAACGCTAATACCGCTAATGCTACAAACGCTAATACCGCTAATGCTACAAACGTTAATACCACTAATGCTACAAACGCTAATACCGCTAATGCTACAAACACTGTTTCGGGTGCGCCTAGTGTTAAACGTAATACACATAGCTCGGTTCCATCATCTGAGTCAAGGGGGCCGACTAACTGGGTGACTGTCAGGCGGCAAAGTCTTTTCCGGTGCCCACCCAAGACCCCCCTGGTAATTTCAAACAGGTTCGATATTCTAAGCAACACACCGACTGAGACGTCTGTTAAAAGTGCCTTGGTCATTGGAGATTCGATACTTAGGAAGGCAAACATTGAGGCACCAGCCACCATAGTCGATTGTATACCGGGAGCCAGGTCTTCAGACATTAGATCAAAACTTAAAGTGCTGGCTAATGCTAAGCGTAAGTTTTCTAAAATTGTTATTCACGCCGGCACGAATGACACCAGACTCCGCCAGTCGGAGATCACCAAAGATAATATTAAAGAGATATGTGAAATTGCTAAAACAATGTCAGACAATGTAATATGCTCTGGTCCCCTCCCCGCCTACCGGGGGGATGAAACTTACAGTAGATTATTGTCTCTTCACGACTGGATGTCAAAATGGTGCCCTCAGCATAACGTAGGGTTTATAGACAATTGGAAGCATTTTCGGGGGAGACCTGACCTGCTAAAGAGAGATGGCCTCCATCCATCTCAGGAAGGAAGTGCGATTCTCTCTATAAATCTGACCAATAGTCTTACTTCGAATACAGTCTGACTATTCAGGGTACAAGTCAGACAACAGATGGATCGGCTTAACCGTCCATCTGTTAGCTGCCGTGATATGTCAAGATCACTTATATCCCAGCACTTCGAGTCAATCTTACCAGAATATCAACACATTTCAACTGTATCTGTTCCCCGAACAAATAAATACAGAGCACCGCTTGCCACATCTGGTACAAATCTGATTAATATAAAATTAGACAACCATACTTTAACAGATGAACCTCGAATATTAAAATTCGGCCTTCTTAACATTAGATCGCTTACCAATAAAGAACCTATTGTCAATGAAATAGTTACAGACCAAAACTTAGATGCACTCTGTTTAACAGAAACCTGGCTTAAAGCAGACGACTACATTAGTTTAAACGAATCCACCCCACAAGACTATTATTATAAACACGAACCTCGATTAAAGGGGAGACGGGGTGGTGTAGCTACAATATACAACAAAATTTTTAAAGTAAACCAAAAATCTGAAGTAAAATTTAAATCATTCGAACTAATGTTGTTAAATATGGAAATAACCGATCGTAACCACAAACAGCTCTCTTTTGCCTTAGCTACAATATATAGACCTCCGGGCCACCATGCAGATTTCCTTAAAGAAATAGCAGATTTCCTGTCTGAGCTTGTAGTCACTGTAGATAAAGCTCTTATCGTTGGTGATTTTAATATTCATGTGGATAACCCAAAAGATGCACTAGGACGTGCATTTATGGATGTTCTAAATTCTCTCAATATTAGACAAAACGTGACAGGTCCAACGCATACTTGTAAGCACACATTAGACTTAATTCTGTCACTCGGGCTCAATATTAATGACATCAAAATATCACCTCAGAGTGATGCAGTTTCTGACCATTACCTTGTGTCATACACTGTACTTCTAGATAGGATCAGTCAATCCACAACATGCTACAGATTAGCCAGAACAATAATTTCCACCACTAAAGATAGATTTATTAGCACTCTTCCAGACCTGTCCCAAATTAAACATGTAGCAGATAACTCTGACGATCTAGATATTGTAATAGAAAACCTAAACAATGTCTGTTCTAACACATTGGATGCCGTTGCTCCCATTCGAAGAAAGAGAATCAAAGAAAAACCGCCAGCTCCATGGTATGATCATCACACCGCAGCACTCAAAAAGGCAACTAGGAAAATGGAAAGAAATTATAGAACCACAAAGTTAGAGGTATGGCGTGCAGCATGGAAAGAGAGTGTTAAACAATACAGACAGGCTATTAAAACCGCCAGATCTACCTATCTTAGCAGGCTTATAAATGAGAATCATAATAACCCTCGTTTCCTCTTCAGCACGGTTGCAAAACTGACTAGAAATAAAGAACAAACAGAAACCAATAGTAAACTTCAACACAATAGTAACGACTTCATGAACTTCTTTTCTAACAAAATTACGTCTATAAGGGAAAACATCGTAGCTACCCAGGCAGCCACCACTCAACCCCTGTAACTCGCTACTCGGGGGATGCCATGCAAATCAAGTAAACAAGCTTCAGCTAGTTCAAAACGCTTCCGCAAGGGTACTTACTCGATCTAAAAAGTATGACCACATAAGCCCAATTCTGGCATCTTTACACTGGCTACCAGTTAAATATCGCATACAATTTAAAATATCACTAATCACCTACAAAGCTTTAAATGGCCTAGCACCCTCATATCTTAGAGAATTACTATCAGAATACAATCCATCACGCACACTACGGTCGCAAAATTCTGGTCTCTTGATTATCCCTAGACTATCAAAAGTGTCTAAAAGTGGAAGGTCGTTTTCCTACTTAGCCCCTAAGCTCTGGAATGATTTACCAACCGATGTCCGAGAATCAGACACAGTCGATAATTTTAAATCTAGACTTAAAACTTTTATCTTCAACAAGGCATTCACATAATTTTTTTATTAATGGTACTCATCTCACAATAGATAGCTTGAACAACCTAATAAATAAATAAACTAAATATTCTTAAGAAAATGTTTAATCTCTCCTTACTCGTTTACATATGTGCAGCAAACCATGAGCCGGGCATAAACTTTTAAAAACAAAGGTCACGTATAAAATAGAAAAGGCTACATACAAGGAAAAGAAACGCTACTCTGTGCACATACAAACCACAATACAAGGCCAAAACTTCAAAACTACACCAATAAATCCCCGAATCGGGCCATTAATTGCCAAGCGCAGAGGAGTGATTGAAAGTTATGTATGGAATTATGTTATCACTTGCTCGGCCCTTCTCCTGAGGTTTCTGAGTCGAGTAGGGGAGTACTGTGAAGCCCAGACAGGCATCAGGGAGATGGCTGGCGCAGTCACGTCCCCGTCTCCCCTTTACTCCCTTGCTCGTCCGGACTTCAATAAAGCACGATGGGTATAGATTTGTGGTGTTAAGCCCACTAGTCGGGGGCGGGACTTCAGTCCTTAAAAGGGTGTCACTGCACCCATTTCCAAAACATTCGCCGTCCCGTGCATTTTTCTCATTCTCCTTAAACCAAACTGTGCAGAGTCTTTCACTAGGATGACGTTGTATCTTCAATACGTATATGTACATGTGTGTGTATGTATGTGTATATGTGTGTATGTGTGTATGTATATGTATGTATGTGTATGTGTATATATATATATATATATATATATATATATATATATATATATATATATATATATATATGTGTGTATATATGTATATATATATATATGTGTATGTGTATATATGTGTATATGTATATATATATATATATATATATATATATATATATATATATATATATATATATATATATATATATATATATATTTATATATACATATATATATATATATGTGTATGTATATATGTGTGTATATGTGTGTGTGTGTATGTATATGTATGTGTATGTGTATATATGTGTATATATATATGTGTGTATATGTATGTGTGTATATATATGTGTATGTGTGTGTATGTGTATGTATATATATGTGTATATATGTATATATAGATATGTGTGGATATATATGGATATATGTTTGTGTATATGTACAGGTGTATACATATGAATGGCCCCTACGCTAATTGGGTTTTGTTTTTCTTTCTTTATGTCTCGTCCTTTTCTCCGAGGACAATGAGACAAACAGACCCAGTTCCGGTAAATGTGAAAGTCGGCACACCTCTGACCCACCGGCAGACCTTCAACGTGATGCCCAGCTGATGCATGACCAACGACCACCGGCAGAACCCGCTTAACCTCCGCCTAATCTCCTTAATCGTTTCAATATAAATATATCTCCCAAGGGTTTTTCCCTCCTATGACTTTTTTTTACTTCCCCGGCTGAGCCTGGGGTTTTTTTTCTCCTAGGGGGTTTTTCAACCCGGGGAGGCAGCCCTCTTGGGCTTAACTTAGCACCCTCTTCTTTACGTTACATTAGCAATACGCACGCTTATAATGTTGATTCATAGCCGCATCAAATTTAGCTGCTTGTGCTATCGTGTATTATGTTCTGCTATCTGTCGTTTTTCTGTGCTTTCCACTGCTTCTATTAATGTAAAGCTGCTTTGAAACAATCACCACTTGTGAAAAGCGCTATATAAATAAAATTGAATTGAATTGAATTGAATATGTTTTCTAGGGACATTTTCAAGAGGTCAGGGCACTGGTGAAGTTGATGGGTGCCTTGGCACATTGTGCATGGTGAGCCGTTAGGTATTTTTGTTATCATCCTTTTATCACTTTCTACAGTTGCATTTATGTTAAATACACTTGCCTTGTTTCCTTTGATTTCCTTTGTGTACCTTTTGTCGCTGTTTGTTTCAGTGTAGCGAAGTGCATGAATGGAGGTGACGGGATTGCAGGCGACTTCGGCTTCTAGCGAGAGGAAAGAGGCAAAAGCGCTAAAACTTGGAAACTCTCCGCCCTCCAATAAAGTCTTTGTTACCTGCCTGTTCCATCTTGCGTTTATCCAGTCTGGTAGTTTGTGCAACAGTTTTTGGTTCTCTTCGCTGTCATTGAGTATTTGTAGACCCTTTACGTTTATGAAATCTTCAAATGCTCTCAGTCCATCAGCATCTCTAGGCTGAACCTTAGGCCAGTTTGCTAGCCTTTCTCTAAATGCTTTCTGTATCACGAATGGCTGGCCGTACCTCTGATTCAATTTGTCCCAAGCGTCTTTGTATGCCTCCTCATCGTTTCGGAAAAAAGTCCCTTCAAGGCATTTTCGAGCTGGGCCCGTTACATATCTCTTTAAATAGTACAACTTATCTGCTGTTGAGATGCCCTGTTGTTCAATCAGTGATATGAACGTGGATTTACATTCAATAAAGATTAGTGATTCACCACTAAACTCTGTTGGTTCTGGAGTGGGAAGTCTGTTCAGTTTAATGCTGTCCTGTATGTCTTTAGCTAGTTGAGTGAAATTAGGTGGAGTTGTCTGCGCAGGAGTGAAAGAAAGTGCTAATGTGGGCTGTTTGGGTATGAAGTATGGTTTCACCTGTTTACTTTTTATTGACTGTACATCATTCACCTGTGATAACTCTCTGTCATATGCTTCAAACCTAGCTCGAGCTGCTTTCACGTCCTTCTGTGCCTTTAAGCGTTCTAACTCAGATGTTTGAGCTGCCATTTGTTTCTTGTGCTCCTCTTCTAGAGCTTTTATCTTTTCCTGTTGTCTTAATTCCTCTAGTACAGTCTCATATTCAGCCTCCTTTGCAGCTAGCTCAGCTGCTGTGGCGGCTCGTTGTGCTGTGAGCTGTGAAGCTGAGGACCGTTGGCTGCGATTTGATGCTGCGGTTGAGCCGTATATGGATTGGGCGTAATCATGTTTTAAAAGTCCACGCAAACGAGTTCTTTCACGCTCTGCATCAAATTCCTCATCAACACCACTTAATCTTTCCAGAATTATCCTTACAACGTCATAAGTTATTGCATCACATGCATCAATCTTCCTCCTTATGTCAGATGATGGTGCCATTTGGTTCCTTATTTCTGAATATAACCTTAATACATCATCTCTCCTTTGCTCTGTTATATCTGCAAGTTCTGACATCTCCTTGTCTGTGATATCTGATTTTAACTTTTCTCTTGTTTCACGTACCTGTGTTTTCCATTGTTCATAAAGAGTTGTTAGTCTTTTTTCCCTTTTACTAATTTCTTCCCCTTTGATATGTTTCTTTTCCGTTTGTACTTTAACTCTTTCAGAACGTCTTGGTAATTCTGATATGCTTTGAGCTTTGTTTTGAAGCTCTGTTAAAATTTGTTCCTTGCATGTGATTGAATCTTTAATGTTTTGTCTATCCTCACTTTCAGCTTCAAGTGAGTTCTTTAAATCTTGAATTTCTTGTTGTAAACTTGTGATCTGTTCATTTACATCCATTTGACTTACTGAAGCAGCCTGTGATCCTTCCATTTTGAGTGCTTTTAGTTGAACTGTTGTATTTTCTGACCAACTTCTGCCACCTGCTGGACGTCGCGGGTATTGCCGTTGAATCTCGTAACTACGTCATGCAGGCTGTAGCGGTGGTCAAGCTCTTACTGTAGCATCGGGTCAATATTGAGAAGGCCAGAACTGATGGTTAAATGATTTTTATTGCTCTCCGTGTCATCAACCAACGTAAGAGCTGAGTAAAACAAATAAACCATGCATTACATTACATTTCAACCGTAACACAGCTGCTTTGTTTCAATTCGTAAGCATTAAGTTAAATTATACATTTCACAATAACATTCATCAAGTAGTTTGAATATGTTTTATTAACTTTACAAACCTTGTTCCCCAATTGACCGAAGCTAAAACCTTGTAGATTATCCGTGCTTTTTACCGTTTTAACCGTGAACCTTTCAGACTTTCTTTCGTCTTTTTTTTTTTTTATTGCTATAACACCAGGAACAATACAAAATGCCAGGGACAGGAGTAAGACATCGATTGCACATACAACATCCAAGATATTAAATAAATAAAATAAAAACAACAAATAAATACAGACAAGATTATACAGATATACTAATATATAAAAAAATAAAAAAAATAAAATAAAAAAGGCCTTGCTACATCACAATAACTTAAACTTGTCAAACAGATACACAGTTTTGACAGCTTTTTTGTTTTTACTTTCCTTAATAGTATTTATATATATTTCTACTTCTTTTAATACCACAGAGAAAAAAGGTTTCCGGTTGCTAAATTTACAGCAATGAATATGGTACTTCACAAGTGAAATTAACAGGTTGATTATAAAAGCCTCATTATCCAACTTCAAATCGTAATTCAAAAAACCAAATATTACATTTTCATATAATAAGCTAAAGTTAGACAGTACTTTAACCTTTATAAAATTACAAACCTCACACCAAAGCCTCTTTGTATACTGACAATGCCAGAAAATATGTGGGACTGTTTCTGGTTGTAATAAACAAAATGAACAGTTAACATCAATATCCTTAATAAATCTGGTTAAAAAGTGCTTTGCAGGGTAAAATTTATGTAGTATCTTAAATGAAATCTCTTTAATTTTATTTGTAATAAGATACTTATTAGGTAATACCCAAACTTTCGTCCAATCAATATTTTGGGTGAACTTTGACCAATAAAAAATAACATATGGTTTACTAACAATTTCTTCCTGAAATAATGAGCGAATAGCCTTATTTTTTTTTCTAGATGAAAAACAAATTTTCCCACAGAAAGTGTCAACAGGGTGAAATAAGGAAGCATGTTTTGAGTATGATATTCCCCTACATAAAGATACAATACTATAAGAGACCGCACCTATTACTGAGGCATATTCTTTTGGGGTTACAGGAAATTCAAAATATGAAAGAAACTCCTCATAAGTCATCAAGTATCCCTGAGAGTTCAGCAACTGACCAACCAAAAGAAACCCTCTGTCAAACCAGGATTTCATGAATATACTCTTGTGTTTATAGACAATGTTACAATTATTCCAAATGTAATACTGGTGTGGAGAAAAATTGTGTTTGTAGATCAACTTCCACGCCAAAAGTACTTGCTTGTGAAAGGCTGACAATTTAACAGGAAGTTTTTCAATTTTGTAATCACACATTAACAGAAATGGAAGACCACCTATTTGATCAAAAACAGTGTTAGCAACAGTATTCCAAAGAGAAGAAGGGTTACTCAAAAAATACTTCAACCAATTAATTTTAAAGGTGTTATTTAGGACAGAAAAATCTAAATAATCTAGACCACCATTTTTATATGAATTAACTAAGACTGATTTCCTAATATAATGCAAACGATTTTTCCACAGAAAATTTATCATTATTTGATCAATTATCTTATTGTTTTTATTATCTGAATGAATTGAAGAGGCAACATAGGTAAGCCTAGAAATTCCTTCCGCTTTAGCCAGCAGAGCACGACCTTTCAAGGACAAATCTCTCTGTAGCCACAGGTTAAACCTACTTTTAACCTTCTTGATCACATGATCAAAATTAAGTGAGATTCTGTCTTGTTCACTTTTGGAAATAGCCATACCTAAATAAACTGGGACATCCTTAATAGGAATATTACAAATGGAATCGTAATGGCAACTCTTCAGAGCAAACAATTCACATTTTTGTAAATTCAGGCAAAGACCTGAAGCATCTGAAAAGACCTCAATGATTTTGATTGCAGGTTGAATTTGACTAGCATTTTTTAAGAAAAGAGCACTATCATCGGCCAACTGACTTATCAACACGCTTTGTCCATTGACTTGAATACCTTCTAAATTACTTGATTTAATATAATGGTTAAACGCCTGCGCAACAATAAGAAAGAGATAGACTGAAACTGGGCAGCCTTGTCTTACACCTCTTTTTAAAGAAAATCTTTGTGTGGTGCCATGGCTTAATTTAACTGAACTGTTACCGTTTGCATAAAGAGTTCTCATGGCATTGTTAAAATAGCTTCCAAACCCAAATCTTTCTAAACAATAAAAAATAAAAGGATGTTCAACGGTATCGAAAGCTTTGAAAAAATCTAAAAACAAAATAAAACTGTCATCTTTGATGAGCTCAGAATAGTCAATAAGATCAAAAATAAGTCTGATATTATTGAATAATGTGTCTGTTCCTCATAAACCCAGATTGGTTTTCATCAATTATTGTATCTAAAACTAATTTAAACCTTTGGGCAAAAATAAGAGCGAAGACTTTATAATCATTATTCAACAAACTGATAGGTCTCCAGCTATCAATAAGCAATAAATCTTTTTTGGGTTTAGGAATTAAAGAGATTACTCCTTGAGTCATGGTTGCAGGAAGTTTAGCGGACCTTAAACTTTCAGAATATACTTCAAAAAGGAACGGGACAAGAATATCAGAAAACTGCTTATAGAACTCAGCAGTAATTCCATCACTACCAGGTGATTTGTTACATTTTAGACACTCAATCGCATCCTTAATTTCCGCAGCTGTGATTGGGGAGTCACAAAATGTTTGGTCCTCTTGACTAAGTATATTTACATTCTCTAAATAAGTGCAAAAATTTGACATATTCATTTCACAAAATTTAGAAGTGTATAAATTGGAGTAATAATTATAACAAAAACTAGAAATTGTAGATAAATCATCTGAAATAGATCCATTAATATTTAGTTTGGAAATAGAATTGAATTTAGCTCTAGACTTTTCAAGATTAAAAAAATAAGCAGACATCTGTTCACCATGCTCTAACCATTTTTGTCTTGATCGAATAAAGGCTCCTTGTGCTCTCTTTTTGTACATATCATCCAACTTATTTTGTAAATCCGCTAGGCGTACTTTCTGTTCATCCAGTAGATTATCATTGGAAATATTGGTTAAACATAAAATTTCTTCCACAATTTTCTCTTCTGTTAGACGCTGTGATTTAGCTAATGCACTACCAAATTTTCTCAAATATTTTCCAATTTCAAATTTTAATAATTCCCAATTACAATTAAACAATCCTTCATTTTTGGCTTTTACCCAATAGAAATTAATGAGTCTCTCCATTTCCTGTTTCACTTCATTGAATTTGAGCAAAGAACTATTCATTTTCCAGTATGAGTATTGTCTGTTACAATTGAAATTTGGAGAAATATTAATTTTAATTGAGATAGCCTTATGGTCAGTTAGAGGCGTTGCCATTATATCAACATGAATATTTTCCTTATCAAAGTTATTAGAAATAAGCCAAAAATCTATCCTAGAACATCTGGAGCCTTCCTTATTGCTCCAAGTAAACACCTTGTCATCTAAGTTTTTTTCTCTCCAAATATCAACAAGATCAAACCTACTCATAAACACCTTTAAATTGGAATTTAAATTGGAGGGTCGCCCTGGTGGCCATCTATCAGTAGATTCATTCAAAGCAACATTGAAATCACCTCCTAAAATTAAATGAGCATCATGAAATTTGGATAACCAATAAAGAAGTCTCTCTTCTAACAAAAATAATAACTGGTCATTATCAGATTTTCTGTTGTAACCATAAACATTCACTACTATAAATATTATATTGAAGCTTTTTAAAACTAAACATATGAAGTGGCCATTTTCGTCACTCTCTGAATGTAAGACTTCGCCACCAAAATTATTTTTAAAGCAAGAAACCCCTGCCGAGTGTTCTGATCCATGGGACAACCAAATATCATTGCCCCACTGTACACGCCAAAATTTTTCATCAGAGGCAACTGAGTGAGATTCTTGGAAGAAAACAAAATCAGAATTAAACCGTTTAGTAAACAAAAACAAGGCCTTACGCTTAACAGATTCTCTTAAACCCCTGGCATTCAAGGAAATAAAGGAAAGAGACATAAACAACTATCTCTAGAACAAGAACAACAGAAAAAGAAAGAAAAAAAAAATATATAACCTATTTTAGTTAAGTAGTTATATGAAATTGAGGTAGGCAAAAAGGTCAGAAATATAATGTAGCACCATTTGAAAACTTTTTAGTGCAAATAAGCTACTTACTGTTCAGAAAATAACATATTATTGGTAAACAGCAGTAAATTAAATTTGCTGCATTGTTCATTAAAGGAAAGTTAGTGAAATTACCATGTTATATATTAACATATATTTCACTCCAGACGAATCCTTCTTAAACCAGAACAAGGTAAACAGTAATGTTAACTATTAAATCAGCAGGTGAGAGTAATTTCACCTTCACCTTGTATAAAGGCTCTGGCTCGGACAATATAAGCAATCTTTCCAGCCGCTCGAGCCTTCTGAACCTCCGGCCATAACATCATTCTTCGCTCACGGTCTCCTTTCGAGAAGTCCTCCCTAAACTGCAGCCCGTTGTCACGCAGATACGAAGAATTCCTGGCTGCCTTCCAAATGGCATCTCTGTAGGTGCGCGTGGAAAACTGGATTATGGTAGCTCTAGGCTTACCGCCAACGTTGCCCCGTTGTGGTTTCCCGAGACGATGAACAACATCAACAACTTCCGGAAGTTTTTCCTTTTCGCTGGGAAGCACAGCTTGGCAGATCTTAACAACTTCAAGACGAATGTTTTCATCAGCCACCTCCGGAATACCTATAAGCTTCAGGTTCCGTCGTCTCATGTAGGTTTCAAGATCATCCATTCTTCTTTGCATCTGGCCTATCGGTTGCTCAACTTGATCAACACGTCGCTCTAAGCACGTCACCTTAGCTGCCACAGCTTTAAGCTCGGAAGTCACCGTATCCACCTTTACATTCAGATCAGAGATTTTCTGCTCAATTGCGTCCGAGCGGCAGTTAATCAGCTGCTTTATGTTGTCTAGCTGAGACGAGACATCAGCATTTACTGACACTGTTTTTTTTTAGCATCTGGTGGCTTGCATGGAGTAACCGGCAGAGCAGGAAATTCCTCTTCGGCCAAGTTAAATGAGTCCTCCTCGCTCATATAAACAGCATAATCGTGACCACCACTAGCACTAGCACTAGCATGTGCGCTAGCATCAGCATTTTTAGACTTGTCTAAGTGAGCCGAAAGTGCTCGCTTACGAACCATGATGCAGCAAAAACTTTAGTCAATAATACACAAAACCGTGTTAACCAAGTATAATTGAAAAATAACTACATGTAGCTTATTAGCAGCGTCTAAAATCAAATTTGGTGCAAGCACACAAAAACTGCGTCCGTTCAGGCTGCCATCTTGGTTCGCCCCCTTTCTTTCGTCTTTTTTCCGCCGTTCTTCCAAACTGAATTACGTCACTACACATCCGGTTTCTGAGGTTGCCAAAATAAAAGCTTGATGTTGTAAACATAAAGCATTATAGCATAGCTATAATTAAAATGCATAAAGTAATATTTAAAGTGCATAATTACTCTGTTGGCTTTTACAATTGCTTCTAGTGTTTTTACAATATACTTAAAGTGCACTGTTCAATCTACTGTCAAGCAATTAATGTGAAATTAAAAATAAGTTAATGTATATTAACAGTACATTTAATTACTCATTAAATGTAATGTTTCAAATACAAGTTTGCCAAATAAATTCAAATATATAAAATTAAATTCAATCAGTTGAACTGTGATTTCAGTGCAGTGAAGTGATTTCAATGCATCTTTCTACAGTATGTACTTTAACTACTTCTATTGTATGTGAAATATGATTATGTACTTCTCAAAATACTGAAAAACAAATCTAGTTAATTAAATATGTATTCATTTCAGTTGAATGCATTGCAAACAAACAAAAAACACAATGCTTACACTAACAATAAAACAGTTTGGTAGTCAAATTATGAATCAGATTTTTTGTTTTGCAAAAGTACATTTAATAAATTAATTACGAGTTGTATGTGTCCAAACAAAAAAAACCCTCATTTTAATATTGTTAAATTGGAATCAAACAACTATCAATATTGAATAATTACATCCCTTAGAAAAAATAAACTCAAAGTTATTATTTTTTAACATTTTAACAGACAACTAAAAAAGAATTGCATGAACTTTAAATTAACAAGTCTTTGGTAGGTCACATCAGTCTAATGATCATTAATTAAATGTGTTTAGAAATATTGCCATGAAAGTGTACTTTCTTTATGTAGCGGGTATTAACTCACTTACTTATGGACCAGGCATAATAATAAGATCAGAAGGGTGCACCGTACGAAGGAGGAGGTAGCAGTGATAGTGAGCAACAAGCAGAGACAGAAGGTAAGTTGATTAATTAATTATTTTACTTTGAGTATTGAGAAACCTTTCTTTTTCTTTTTCTTTCCTTAATCACAAAAAATAGTAAACAACAATGAAAATACAATTAACTATATATACTATGGGTGCACCCTCTAAATTAATTCTCATTTACAGAAATCACAGTCACAATCAATGTACAAAGATGGTACAAATTATATATGTAACACACTGAAATCAGTATTCAAGATCAAAGTTCTTATCAATTGGAGTATTGATCAGTCTTAAATTATCAGAATTGTGCTTCTGAAATGTTTCAGTTCAATAAAGTAAACAAACAAAATAAGGAAACAGTTTCTGAAATGTATCCTCTTACTTGTCTGAAGAAAAATATTTAAAATAGAAAATTGTCCTTTCCTCTAGATTCGTGATCCAATCAGGTCGAAATGGGAGGCTCGCCATCAATTAGGAAAATCCAGCTCAAGGAATGTTCATACAAAAGGAAAAAACATTCAATATTGTGTATCAATAATGATTAACAATTATACATAATACAGGAAAAAAATAAAATACATACATAAGTGCGATCGTCATAATAAATGACAATTAAGACAAATATCTGTCCATTCACGTGTTTCTCTCTCTTTTTGTCTTTCACATGCACGTGCAACCAAAATGGCGTCAGCGAACAGCAGTGAACACAACGCACCATGTGGTTTTACATAATCACACTGCAATGAACAATCCAACCCATATAACATCACAATATAACACCATTTTGTCTCGTATGGATTAAGCAAATAAAATGATATGACATTTAAAAGTGTTGACATTCGTTTTTATGGCTAATTATAACATTGGTAATTATAACAAACTCACCAGGTCAAAATGAAAGCTCAAAAAGTGCTCAATCCACACATATTCATTGAATATGTGCAAGTTAAATTCTGATTTCTTCAGTTTATATGAACTTAGGAGTCATATTTAATCAAATTAAACACTCTCGCGTTGGATCGAGTGTCTCTGTCGCTCTGCGCGATCCGAAAGCAAAAAAGGGGCGGAGCTTACAATTAAACACTCCGATTGGTTTACTCATTTCAGATTTATAATTCAGATTGAATTATTCACATGTATTTCCTCATTTATAAAATAAATGCAGATGTATGAATAGTCTCTATTATATTTAAGCACACTTTTAAAATAATAATATTTAATTATTTAACCAGGGTTACATTTAAAGGTAGGGTAACACATTTTGAAAAATGCTAACGGTAGCCGCCTAGCAATGAAATCCCGATCCCACCCTCAAGTCAAATCGCCATCCAAAGTCACGCCTCTTTCAAAAAACACATGAACACGCACAGATCAGACGGTCACATCTCATGTCTCACTCTCATTCAGCAGTGAGAAAACTTTGCAGTACAAAGTCGAATAACACTTCCAAAATAACCAAACAACTGGTTTACATCAGAATTAGTTTAAGCACACGTTCGGTTGTGTAGACGTAGTAACTAACTTCGTTATGCTAATCCGTAAACGAACACAAATTTCATAAGCAACACAATGTTTCATCAAAGTAGAATATCTGAATCCATCTCAATACAAACATATCGTGTACCTACCTTACCAAAATAAACAGTGCAACGACTCTTTCAGACCCTTTGCAGCTCCTGCAGCTGTTTCATCTCGTGGTAAAGCAGTAAAGTTACCGATGTTAATTTCGGTTTTTGCTCTTGCTGATCCTGGCAGTTTTTGCTGTTGTTGTTATAAAAGATGCCTTTAGTTTTGTGCCTCCTTTGTAGGTGTCAATTTAGCAGAAAAGTTTGCTGTTCTCACTGTTTACAGGCAGGAGGTGAGCGCACGTGAACGCGCTGATGACGTATGGTGTCTGTGTGGACTCGCTGCGCGGTTGGCATTCAAATTACGCTTACGTATGAGGGACAAAAATGGAAACGTCAGTTCGGACCGAAATCTATGATTTGTCGAACATTTTTTGGTCCTACGCCTTTCACAGATAACATACATTTCTACAAATACAGTTAAACAACTTAACACAGTGATTGCTATCAGGATGTAAGGAGACTTTTAACCAGCATAACAAAAAATGTTTCAGGATCAAATCTGTTACCCTACCTTTAAGTAAAACTAAATTAGACAAAGTGCATTTAAAAAGTGAACTTAAGTATGTTAAGAAATATTGTGATGAAAGTGTACTTACTATAAGTTAAGCTTAATTAGACAGTATTAAAAAGTGCATTTTTAAAAGTGCACTTAAGTGTGTTAGTGAAATATTGTGATGAAAGTGTACTTACTATAAGTTCAAATTAATTAGATATTATAACAAAGTGCATTTTTAAAAGTGCACTTAAGTGTGTTTATAAATATTATAATGAAAGTGTACTTACTATAAGTTCAAATTAATTAGATATTATTCCAAAGTGCATTTTTAAAAAGATATTATTACAAAGTGCATTTTTAAAAGTGCACTTAAGTGTGTTTATAAATATTATAATGAAAGTGTACTTACTATAAGTTCAAATTAATTAGATATTATTACAAAGTCCATTTTTAAAAGTGCACTTAAGTGTGTTTATAAATATTATGATGAAACTGTCATGGTCCTGTCTTCAAGTCACAGTTTTAAGTCATAGTGACAGGATCATGGCAGCCCAATGTTTTGTGTGAGAGCACTGGCTTTGTTTTTTCATAGCCATGTGCTTTCTGTCTCGTCTCCTAACCCCGCCCCCTTGTTTCCTCGTTAATTATCCCATCATTGTTTGATTAATGTCACCTGTTCCCCTCTTGATTTGCTCCCCTATTTAATGCCCTTGTGTTTGCTGTCCTGTGCTCGATCGTCTGTTTTCATGGAGTGTGTATTGTTCTTGTTAGTCTTAGTATCAATCTAGTCAAGTCTTGTTAGTGTTTGCTCTTGTCCAACTTAGTGTTTATAGTTTAGTCTAGTGATGGGGAAATGAAGCTTCGAATGAAGCACCGATACTTCTCTTACTGTTTCGAACCATGATTCGAAGCCTCAACGAGGGTGTCGAAAACAGCGCCATCTTTTGGTTTATAAAACATATAACAGTTGCTTCTGGAAAAAGCTCCATCAATGAAGCAACAAGCTGATGAAATTCAGCTGAATATTAATATTATGTGTACAAATAAAGCTTAGACAACATGTCTGTGAATGGTCAATATAATAAATGTATTTACTCATTAAAGTGTGGCGATAAATTCCAGTATGAGTTAATATTCATATGATTCAATACTGTATTGTACAGAATAACGTTCACACGCACATAATAACACACGCGCACACAAGTATAAGTAAATACAATACTATATATACAGTATTATGTGGGACCAAGATGTGAATAAGGCAAATAACTCATCAAAAACCTCTAGGGTTCGAACCTTCTGACACGCAAAGCGAAGCGCGCACGTGACTGAGCAGAAAGTGAAGCTTCGTTTGTCATTGGTCACGTGATTATAACGTTACCAACACAAGCTTCGAATCAAAGCTTCATCTGGCACGCCCACTTTTGCTCGACACAAGCTCCGAAGCCTCGCTTCAAATGTAACATCACTAGTTTAGTCTTGCCTTGTTAGTGTTCGTGTATTATCTGTTATTGTTATTTTACCCCCTTGTGGGTTTTTGTTTTCCTGTTTTATATTAAAGTCTTCAGTGTTCATCCCATCTCAGTCTGCGCTTGGGTTCTTAGCCTGCAAACCCTGACAGAACGATCGAGCCAAAATTGAACCCAGCAGACATGAACCGCCGTCTGGCGAGGAGAGGTCGGGGTTTCGTCCTGGAGTGTGAACCGGGTCCTATTTGGTATGATCCTCTCGTTTATGGACCCGGGATTAACTCCAGGCGGAACCCGAACAGAGCTGTCGAGCCGGTGCCCCTCTCATCTATCCCGGAGGGACGTATCATGGGAGTGTTGGCGCCCGGCGGTCCAGAACTTTCCCTTCCAGCTCCAGAGAGCTCCTCCCCACCTATGTCCCTTCGAGGGAAGCGAGAGAGGAGGATCTCCTGGGAGTCTTCGTCTGGGGGGTCCTCCTCCGAGTTGGTCGCGCCACCTCCTCCAGTCTCTGCAGCTCGTCCACACAAGAAGAGGAGGAGGAGAGGGCTGCCGTCTGCGCAGCCACCGCTGCAGCCCCTGCCGTCTGCGCAGCCACCGCTGCAGCCCCTGCCGTCTGCGCAGCCACCGCTGCAGCCCCTGCCGTCTGCGCAGCCACCGCTGCAGCCCCTGCCGTCTGCGCAGCCACCGCTGCAGCCCCTGCCGTCTGCGCAGCCACCGCTGCAGCCCCTGCCGTCTGCGCAGCCCCCGCTGCAGCCCCTGCCGTCTGCGCAGCCACCGCTGCAGCCCGCAGCGCCCCCTGTCATGGTCCCTGTCTTGTCCCCGCTGCCGGCCGCAGCGCCCCCTGTCATGGCTCCTGAATCTGCCCCTTTCCTGCCCGGAGACCCTACCTTGTTCCCCATTGTGCTTCCTGTCCTCCCTGCCTCAGCCTTGCCTCAGTCTGCCCCTTTTGCACCTGCCTCACCAACCAAGACCCCCAAGCCTGCCCGGACTCCTCGTCCCAAACCCTCTAGCTCCACCCCTCCTGGACTTCCTAATGTGAACTTTTTTGTTCCCCCCCCCCCCCTCCCTTTAATGATGTTTTTGTTGTGTCACCCCAACCCTGTCATTGTAAGTTGTTGTTTACCGTTGTGTTTGTGTATTATGTTTTATTGGTTTTTCTCTGTTTCCCAGTATGTCTTGTCTCGTGTCTAGTGTGTTTCCTTGGGGGACGCCAGGTGGCGTCCCTTAAGGGGAGGGTCCTGTCATGGTCCTGTCTTCAAGTCACAGTTTTAAGTCATAGTGACAGGATCATGGCAGCCCAATGTTTTGTGTGAGAGCACTGGCTTTGTTTTTTCATAGCCATGTGCTTTCTGTCTCGTCTCCTAACCCCGCCCCCTTGTTTCCTCGTTAATTATCCCATCATTGTTTGATTAATGTCACCTGTTCCCCTCTTGATTTGCTCCCCTATTTAATGCCCTTGTGTTTGCTGTCCTGTGCTCGATCGTCTGTTTTCATGGAGTGTGTATTGTTCTTGTTAGTCTTAGATTCAATCTAGTCAAGTCTTGTTAGTGTTTGCTCTTGTCCAACTTAGTGTTTATAGTTTAGTCTTGCCTTGTTAGTGTTCGTGTATTATCTGTTATTGTTATTTTACCCCCTTGTGGGTTTTTGTTTTCCTGTTTTATATTAAAGTCTTCAGTGTTCATCCCATCTCAGTCTGCGCTTGGGTTCTTAGCCTGCAAACCCTGACAGAAACTGTACTTTCTTTAAGTTAAGCTTAATTAGACATTATTAAAAAGTGCATTTTTAAAAGTGCACTTAAGTGTGTTTATAAATATTATGATGAAAGTGTACTTACTATAAGTTAAAATTAAATACATATTATTACAAAGTGCAGTTGTAAAAAGTGCACTTAAGTGTGTTAATAAATGGTGTCATTAAAGTGTATTCCATTTAAGTACGCTTAAGTGGTCTTTAATTTATATTATATTATATTATCAGCAAGTGCACTTCTCAAAAAGTATACTTTTATTATTTTAAGCACACAAAAAGTATGCTTTCAATACACTTAAGTACGCTAATTTTTCACAAGGGTAGCTGTAAGAAATGAATTAAACAATTTTTGAAAGAAAAGCACAATATGGTTACTAAAGTATGTTTATTTGTATATTGTTTAACATTTAAATATATATTTGTAATAAAAAAACTTTTGACTGACTACTATATTTTCTTTAAAGTTACATCTTTTGTTCTTTTGGGTACTTTGTTACTATAATGATACTTTAGTGTTATTGGTTTAAAAATGTAATAAAACTTACTCTAGTCCTGCACCTCAAAGGCTTATAGTCGGTACAATAAATGTTCTGTGTGTAGGGATTTAGACAATTTGTGCAAAACCTGGATGATGAATCACGCAGGTAAGAGGCCCTGGAACCTGTTGCATTCTCCTTAAAACCTAACAAGTAAAAACATAGCACTTATAAGTAAGCAGTCTTTCATAATAAAGTTTACCATAGTGAAATAATGTAGAACATTCATTTCAATTAATACTTTCTTTGTGCTACATTTGGTGTTTGCATGTAGTTTGCACAGTAATATAGTATGTAAGAAGTATTTTATAATAAAGTTTACTATAGTAAAATAATGTAGAAATTAACAAGTGAAATCATTTTATAATCATTTCAACGAATACTTTCTATGTGCTACATTTGGTGTTTCCATATAGTTTGCACAGTGATATAGTATGTAAGCAGTCTTTTATAATAAAGTTTACTATAGTAAAATAATGTTAACAAATGAAATAGTTTTATAATCATTTCAACGAATACTTTCTATGTGCTACATTTGGTGTTTCCATATAGTTTGCACAGTAATATAGTATGTAAGCAGTCTTTTATAATAAAGTTTACTATAGTAAAATAATGTTAACAAGTGAAATAGTTTTATAATCATTTCAACAAATACTTTCTATGTGCTACATTTGGTGTTTCCATATAGTTTGCAAAGTAATGTAGTACGTTATAATTACCTTTTGGATGTCTTTGCAACACATTTTCGTCTTCGTTTAGCATTCTGGCAGAGCTAAGGACACCTAAAAAAGTTAAATCCAATCGTGTTCATTGACGGAGATCGTTTATATCGTAACGGCCTTCTGAACTCTCTGGATCGAGCTCGAAGTGGTAAGGCAGTACAGACACCATCGTTTATAGCGAAATATAACGCTTGTTTACGTTGCCTGTGACTCTCAGTCAGAACCGGAAAACCCACGCGTAGTCAGGGGCGTAGCCTTTCAAACACACACCGAACCCAGTTGACCAATAACAGTTGAGTAGTCATCTGACCAATCCGAATACACTAGACATTTTGGGAGGCGGAGAACAGGAACTAAATCTGAGCGTTTTCCAGACATGCAGAAATCGGTGAGGTATGTAAGCAATTTATAAGACTCACAATGCATTAGTTCAAGTTTTAATGACATGTATGTACTATGGGATATTACAATAACGTGCTAACGTGCTAATTTATTAGCATAATTGGTGCTCTTTAAACAAGTCACTGATTAAAACACGTTATTGCTTAGTGCAATAAGCACATTCACACACATATCTGTGGTTTTAAAAATAAACTTTTTAAAGTTTAAGACATTCTTACCCAATTTTCTGGTTTGTATATATCGTGGCTCCTAACCTCCAAATGTGTGTTATACAACAAATGTAATTCTGTCGGCATTTTAGATTTAGAACACCTCTGATTTAAACACGCCGTGTTCCTAAGATGAAGCGCCCGTGTGTGTTCCATGACAAATAGCACTCGATCCAAACCCCCGTTTTCAACATCAAAAGTTTCCCACAAACAATCAAGAATGAAACACCCAGACCTGGATGAGTAAACTTATATATATCCGACTGACGGATCTAAACTCTTGCTTTGTAACATCAAAAGGTTATTTATAGACAATCCAGAATCAAACATTTTAGATGTGTCTGAGTAAACTTATATCTAATGTCATATGAACCGTACCGCGTCGCGCTCGTGTCTGTGTTCGTGTCTGTTTATGTATGTGTGTGTTTATGCGCTCGTGGCTTTGGGTGCGAGTGTGAGAGGCCGCGAGTGTGTGTGCATCCGTGTGTGTATGGTTACCACGTGGCAGGGGTCTCAAATTACCAATGGCAGGATTTTTATGAAGCGGATCAGGCCCTGGTCACCCTGTGGGGTTAGGTTCAACTTAGGTTAACATGTATCATTGTGTAATAAGCAAACATTAAATTATATTTTACCTATGGTTTGTTACTGATTGCCTCAGCATTAGTGTTTATGTTCTGCATTAGTTCTGCATTAGTGAAGGCTCACAAGAGGGTCCCACAAGGCTCAATATTAGGTCCTCTTTTGTTTATTATGTATATAAATGAATTAGGCCAAAATGTGTCGGGTGCTAATATGCATTTTTATGCTGATGACACGATTATTTATTGTTTTGGATCATCCCCAGCTAAAGCAGTTGAGTCTTTGCAGAAGGCTTTTGATGTGGTTCAACGTACACTATCGCAGCTTAAGCTGGTTCTCAATGCTGATAAGACCAAACTTATGCTGTTTAGTAATAGCAAGAAGGTTTTTCAAGCCCCTCCTTCTGTGTTCACTTTGACTTGAAATGTGATAGAGGTGGTTTATTCTTATAAGTACCTTGGTATCTGGCTTGATGATGCTCTCACTTTTAAGCCTCATATAGACAACCTTCTGAAGAAACTCAAACTTAAGCTGTCCTTTTTCTTTCGAAATAAATTTTGTTTTTCTTTTAAAGCAAAAAAGCAGCTAGTTACAGCAACATTTTTATCTGTCTTAGATTATGGAGACCTGGTGTATAGGACCGCTTCAGCACAATGTTTGTATAAGATTGACACTGTTTATCATGCTTCTCTGAGATTTATTATGAATTGTAAAAACTTGCCCCATCATTGTGAACTGTATTCCAGAGTGGGATGGCCATTGTTGTCTAACAGGAGATCAGGGCATTGGCATATTTCTATAAGGCCATGCTGGGTCTGTTGCCATCCTACATCTGTAATTTAATCACATGGAGAAGTGCTGGTTCTTATTCATTGCGATCAAATGATCACTTGCTGCTTTTGGTTCCATTTAACCGTACAGAACTGGGAAAAGGGCTTTTGTTTACTCCGCTCCTTCTGCATGGAACTCTTTGCAAAAAGACTTGAAATTATCTGAACTTATTTCTTTAAATGTTTTTAAGGCCAGATTGAGAGAACCTGAAATGATCTGTTTAAATTGTAAATGTTTTTAATTATTTGTATTGTAACAACTTTTATAAATGTAAGTGACTGTGTTTTTATTGCCTCTTGGCCAGGACTCCCTTGAAAAAGAGGTTTTTAACCTCAACCGGACTTTCCTGGCTAATAAAGGTTAAATAAAAAAATAAAATAAAAAATTAGTATGTGTATGTGATTAGGTTTTACATTCCAAACTATGACTACATTGTCTTTTTCATACATTGTTCATAGTTTTCTTCGCTAGTGTCAACTTATGTCTGAGATTTTTACAAATTCACCAGATGTTCTCAGGTGTATTTTTCTTAGGCAAACTTTTCTTTTCAAACTTAGGCATTCTTCATACCTTTGTCTTTTCATACTTTGTTCATAGATTTCTTCGCTAGTGTCATCTTATGTCTGAGATTTTGTAAACATATCAGATGTTCCTAGTTGTGTGTTTTTTCTTAGGCAAACTTTTCTTTTTAAAGGGGGGGTTTAATGGTATTTCAAGCATTCTGACTTATTAACACAGTTATAGAGCTGTTTCCTCATGTTAAACGTAGGCAAAGTGTCAAAACCGCAGTTGGGCGTGTTTCAGAGTATTTCTGTGCCGAATGCACTTCGCCAGGGTTCGTACAAGTTTCGGCTAGTTTTTTTCGATTACAGTTCTAACTGACGTTTCAGGGGTTTTCGATACGTATCACTTCTTTATATGGGCTTCCGCCGGAAAACTTCCCCCGGAAAACCCCGCCCAGCCATCAGTCAGCGGGAGACGCTAGAGCTTGCTAACAGCTTATCACGCCACTCAGCTTTGTTTAATTTCAAAAGTCAACAATGGCACAAGAAGAAGTGTGTTTTTGGATGTAAGGAGAAGACATCCAGCCTTATGGAAACAATGGATATAGTTTATTATCCGGATTAGCAGCGGAGTTTTGCGTGTGTGTTTGATGCAGTGGATTTTCAGAACCGGGTCATGACGAGTTACACGTGGTAAGTAAGACTTCTGTCTTATGTTGGAAATAGGCGCGTGTATATTATATAAATGACACGAACATGTAGTGAATCATAAGTTAAAACAGTGTTGTATAGTGTTGCATGACTCGTACTCGCTCCTCCTGCGGTAGTAACTCCTTCTTCATTTTTCCGTACGTTATCGAAAAGATTCGGTAAAGCTAATCTTTCTTTTATAAATCTGATTTGGACTCTTCAGAGATATAAAGGATGTCATACTACTCTATAGGTACTCCAGATTAACATCAGAAATGAAGAAACAGCGTGTGTTACGTGAGCTTTTAAACTTAGGCAGTCTTCATACCTTTGTCTTTTCATACGTTGTTTCATAATTTTCTACGCTAGTGTCAACTTATGTCTGAGATTTTGCAAATTCACTAGATGCTCCTAGTTGTGTATTTTTCTTAGGCAAACTTTTTTTTTGCAAACTTTGTCATTCTTCATACGTTTATCTTTTCATACATTGTTCATAGTTTCTCTTCACTAGTGTCAACTTATGTCTGAGATTTTGTAAACTGATCAGATGTTCTCAGGTGTATTTTTCTTAGGCAAACTTTTCTTTTCAAACTTAGGCATTCTTCATACTTTTGTCTTTTCATACATTGTTCATAGGTTTTTGCCTTGCTAGTGGCATCTTATGTCTGAGATTTTCGCAATTTAACTAGATGTTCTTAGTTGTGTGTTTTTCTTAGGCAAACTTTTTTCTTTTGAAAACATAGTCAGTCTTCATACGTTTGTCTTTTTCGTACATTGTTCATAGTTTTCTTCGCTAGTGGCAACTTATGTCTGAGATTTTTACCAGTGTTTACTCTAGGATTTTTTCCAGCTGTGGCGGCAGGGGGCGCCCATGATGATTATAAATGTACATTATTTTTTAAATGTAGAATATAAGCTACAGTAAACTATGCTGTCATTTACTTTTCCTTGTATTTATAGCATATTGCTTTTCTATGTTTGATCTAAACTGTATTTTCCTAAAAAATATGTTTTATAGCTTCGTACGGATCTTTCGTTGTAGTTTTAATGTAGTGTGCAAGTTCGTGCTCGTGTTAAGCGTTACAGTTCCCTGTTGCAAAGTCACGCACAGTCCTGTTTGATAATCCGCACCGCTATGATTGACAGACCACCCGACCAGTTATCCGACATCAGCAGCGATTTCATTCCACACCCGGCCCGTTTGACATAAAGACCCCGACCCGATCACACTGCAAATCGCACAGTTAAATAGAAACATTTAACGTTCTTCAGGCAGAGCTTAATCACAAATAAGCATGGGGCCATTGAAAAACTGCTACCTATCCAGTCTAATTTTGGTCTTGTTACACCCACAGTTTACTCTTGCCTATTGAGTCCCCACCTGCATACGCAAATGACACGTTAATAGCCTATTATTACACCCATAAGGCTACATCAAATATTATGCGGTTCACCCACGGGTACCCTGCTGTCTGAAAACAGATGAAACCTTCTGTCTCAAGTTTTTATTACCAACGTCCTTTTCTCACAGGAATAATGTAAGTTTTCTTCCAACAGATTCGACTATTAATGTCTTGCAGTCCCAAATGAGTAGTATTCAGTATTTAGCCTTTTTTGGACAAATATCTTGTCATTTAATGTGAAACTTTGTGAGTATCGATCTGAAGAACGGAAGATTGACAGCTGAGCGGTCAAGAGCGCTCTGCGCTTCTAGCCTATATTCTGAATAACTAATGGCCCGATAAGTTGATTATATGAGTACATTGATTCCAAATGAATGTCCAAAAAAACTTGTAATATGTTAAATCGAAAGTTTAATCATGTCATCTCTCGCAGCCCTGCGTCCGTACGATGTACATAACAAAGTCTCCAAAATAATAAAGATTGATTAGGGTTTTTATTTAGTAAACCTTTTAACATAAAGTGCAGAGTCTGTTGTATGTAACAACAACGATGCGATGAAACACCACAAAACAAGAGAGGCTACGTTTGTTAAACCGCATATAAATTAAGATGCAATCATCTACAACTTGGCAATGTTTTTAATCTATTGGTACCGATTTTAAAGGCTACATGTTCAAACTATTTCAAACATTGCCAAGTTGTAGATGTTTGCATCTTAATTTATATGCGGTTTAACAAACGTAGCCTCTCTTGTTTTGTGGTGTTTCATCGCATCGTTGCTGTTACATACAACAGACTCTCCACTTTATGTTAAAGGTTTACTAAATAAAAACCCTAATCAATCTTTATTATTTTGCAGACTTTGTTATGTACATCGTGCTATTGGTGGTTGTACAAGTTTACAGATTCGAACATATTGCTATCCTCGCTGTTTCGCTGTGAAAGATTTAGCAAGTAAATCTAAAACTTACTTTGCATTGTTGTTTTAAACAACTAGTACTAACTTTAAGAGTTTGACAAAATGTTACATAAACTAAAGAAATTGTATTTATAAAAACTGTATTCATAAAAACAATCACAGATATATGTTGTCACTTACAAAGAAAACAAGACGAATTATGAAATATAATATTGTCTAAGCAGATACAACTAAGAACATCTGATGAGTTTACAAAATCTCAGACATAAGTTGCCACTAGCGAAGAAAACTATGAATAATGTATGAAAAAGACAAATGTATGAAGACTGACTCATCAGTCCAATTCTGGCACCTTTACACTGGCTACCAGTTAAATATCGAATACAATTTAAAATATTACTAATCACCTACAAAGCCTTAAATGGCCTAGCGCCCTCGTATATTAAAGAACTACTATCAGAATACAATCCATCACGTAAACTGCGCTCACAAAATTCTGGTCACTTAATTATCCCTAGAATTTCAAAAGTGTCTAAAGGTGGTAGATCCTTTTCCTACTTAGCCCCTAAGCTCTGGAATGATTTACCAAATATTGTTCGAGTATCAGACACAGTCGATCAATTTAAATCTAAACTTAAGACATTCTTCTTTAACAAAGCATTCACATAAAATATGTCCAGTAAATGTACTTTTCCCGCAGTAGTTATTTTGTCTAGAGCAAAGCACTCACATAACTCATATGGGTAATATGCTATTGCCGCAATAGTTAGCCTGTCTGGAACCAATCTGACTTAAACCACTATGATGTATGACACTTGCATTACATGCGAACGGCCCCTACGCTAATAGAACTCTGTTTTTGTCCCCCTGTCTCGTCCTCGACCCTGAGGACAATGAGACAAACAGACCCAGTTCCTGTTGCTGTGAAGGTCATCGCACCACTGATCTACTGGCTGTCCTTCAACGTGATGACCAGCCGATGCCCGACCAACGACCACCGGCTAAACCAGTTTAATCCGCTTACCCGCCTCCTATCCCTACCGTATCTATATATATATATATAAATATATATTAATTCCTCCAAAGGGTTTTTGTCGTTCTAGGAGTTTTTCCCATTGGGTTTTTTCCTAGGGGGGGTTTTCGTCCCAGGGAGAGTCAGCCAACTTTGGCTTAACTTAGCACTTTACTGTATACGTTACATTATTAATATGCTCGCTTGTACGGTTTAACCTTAGCCACTATATCTACTTCTTATATTATCTATTGATTTTCTGTGTTCTCCTCTACATCATCTCATGTAAAGCTGCTTTGCAACAATTAACACTTGTGAAAAGCGCTATATAAATAAAATTGATTGAATTGAATTGAACTGACTATGTTTGCAAAAGAAAAGTTTGCCTAAGAAAAACACACAACTAAGAACATCTAGTGAAATTGCGAAAATCTCAGACATAAGATGCCACTAGCGAGGCAAAAACCTATGAACAATGTATGAAAAGATAAACGTATGAAGAATGACAAAGTTTGCGAAAGAAAAGTTTGCCTAAGAAAAATACACAACTAGGAGCATCTAGTGAATTTGCAAAATCCAAGACACAAGCCGACACCAGCGCAGAAAACCACGAACAAAGCACGAAAAGACAATGGCATGAAGAATGCCCAAGCTCGAAAAGAAAAGTTTGCCTAAGAAAACACACAAGTAAGAACATCCGATGAGTCCACAAAATCTCAGACATAAGTTGACACTAGCGTAGAAAACTATGAACAAAGTATAAATAGACAATGATATGAAGAATGCCTAAGTTTGAAAAGAAAAGTTTGCCTAAGAAAAATACACCTGAGAACATCCGGCGAACCCGCAAAAAATCCCAGACACAAGTCGACACCAGCGAAGAAAAACTATGAACAATGTATGAAAAGACAAAAGTATGAAGAATGCCTAAGTTTGAAAAGAAAAGTTTGCCTAAGAAAAATACACCTGAGAACATCTGATGAATTTACAAAATCTCAGACATAAGTTGACACTAACAAAGAAAACTATGAACAAAGTATGAAAAGACAATGTATAAAGAATGCCTAAGTTTGAAAAGAAAAGTTTGCGTAAGAAAATACACAAGTAAGAACATCTGATGAGTTTACAAAATCTCAGACATAAGTTGACACTAGCATAGAAAACTATGAACAAAGTATGAAAAGACAATGGTATGAAGAATGCCTAAGTTTGAAAAGAAAAGTTTGCCTGAGAAAACTACACCTGAGAACATCTGACGAGTTCACAAAATCTCAGACAAAAGTTGACACTAACGAAGAAAATATGAACAAAGTATGAAAAGACAATGGTATGAAGAATGCCTAAGTTTCAAAAGAAAATTTTGCATAAGAAAATACACAAGTAAGAACATCTGATGAGTTTACAAAATCTCAGACATAAGTTGACACTAGCATAGAAAACTATGAACAAAGTATGAAGACAAATGTATGAAGAATGCCTAAGTTTGAAAATAAAAGTTTGCCTAAGAAAATACACAAGTAAGAACATCTGATGAGTTTACAAAATCTCAGACATAAGATGACACTAGCGAAGAAAACTATGAACAATGTATGAAAAGACAAAAGTATGAAGAATGCCTAAGTTTGAAAAGAAAAGTTTGACTAAGAAAAATACACCTAAGAACATCTGATGAGTTTACAAAATCTTAGACATAAGTTGACACTAGCGAAGAAAAACGTCTCAGGTTACTTATGTAATCCTGGTTCCCTGAGAAGCCATAGCAATGCTTTGGGGAACGCCTCGGCGTGACTGATCTGAAACACATAATCAATAATTTGATGATTGGATATAGGCTGGATGTCGCGCGGACCAGGGGTATAAGAAGGCATCCCACACAAACACACTCGCTACCAAGTGCCGAAGCAAGAGCCTACAGGGATGCAGGGAGTATGGCATGGAGACGCAGCGTCTCGTTCCCTTCTCAGGGAACCAGGGTTACATACGTAACCTGAGACGTTTCCTTTCGAGGAACTCGAGCTGCGTCGCCATAGCAACGCTTTGGGGAACGAGATGCCCACGCTTTCATACTACCAAATGCATGTAGCATGTATAACTGAACACAGTCAAGGCAAAAGAACCTGGGACCCTAAAGAGGAGTCTAGGTCTAAAGTATAAAACCTAACGACGGTGAGCGGCGAAGACCAACCGACTGCATCACATACGTCTTGGAGTGAAGCGCCTGACCCTAAGGCCTTAGTGGCAGCCATACCCCGAGTAGAGTGGGCACTCACAGCGACGGGTGAGGGTATACCCTGATGTTCATAAGCCAGTGAGATTCAGCATTCACTATCCATCTGCTCAGAGTCTTCTTGGTCACCGATAAACCTTTTCTGGGTGAACCAAAGCACACAAATAACTGCTCGGACTCCTCCACTGAGCTGTCATGTGAACATACGTATCCAGTGCTCGCACGGGACACACTAAATTCAGCTTTTCCTGGTCCGCGCTCCTGAATGGGGGAGGACAAAGGGCGTGCAGAACAATGGGCCTCGGCACATTGCTCAGCACCTTAGGAACATAACCTGGCTTTGGGTGTAGAAAAGCCTTAGCCATCCCTGGTGCAAACTCAGACCTGCAGGGGATACTGACAGGGCCTGAAGGTCCCCCACTCGCTTTAAAGAAGTAATAGCCAGAAGGAACACAGTCTTAAAGGCCAGAAACCTATCTGGCGAAGTCTCAAGTGGCTCGAACGGAGCCAACGAGAGCCCTTCCAGCACGACCGCTAGGTCCCAAGTAGGCACCCTAGTGCGGCTAACAGGTCGCAACCTGCGAGTTCCACAAAAAAAGCAAGCCACTTATGGGTGTCTGACACCCACTGATGAGCCTTCCACAGGAGTATGGTAGGCAGAAACTGTTGCCGTTAAACCTTAATGGTGGAAGGAGTAAACTCATCAGAGAAACGCTCCTGCAGAAACCTCAGAACTACGTCGACAGGGCAGTAAACTGGGTCTGTCAGATGAGCTGAACACCAAGAGGTGAAAATTTCCCACTTAAGGGTATAAAGTTTCCCCGTGGAGGGATAAACACAACCAGGGGTGGGCATACAGATGTAGCCTCGGCCACGCCTGTACCATGGAAACCACAGTGGGCAAAGTGTGGTGTCCTGGGATGCAAACAGATCTACCTCTGCACGTCCAAATCTTTTCCAGATGTGGTTCACCACATCTAGATGGAGTCTCCAATCCCACCGGAGATGTCGGTTGTCTTGAAGGGGCATCTGCCACATTCAGGTGGCCTGATATGTAGACTATCCTCAGAGAGTCCAGAAGTGTATGGTAGGCAGAAACTGCTGCCACCTATAACTTAAAGGTGGAGTAATAATATGATCTCCACAACCTCAGTTGGTAGCATGACATTCTTTCAAAGGAGTATGGTAGGCAGAGACTGCTGCCACCTAAACCTTAGGGTAGAAGGAGTTAACCCAGCAGAGAATTGCTCCTGCAGAAACCTCAGTACCACGTCAAGGGGCAGTTGACTGGGTCTGTCAGGTGAGCTGAACACCGAAAGGTGAAGTTTCTCTACTGCAGGGCATAAGCTTCCTCATTGAGGGAGCTCTGAAGTAATCATCTGGTTCCCACAACCTTATTCTGGAGCATGAGGTCCTTCCAAAGAAGCATGGTAAGCAGAGACTGCTGCCACCTAGACCTTAAGGGTGGAAGGAGTTAAGCCAGCAGAGAATTGCTGCTGCAGAAACCTCAGTACTACATAAACAGGGCAGTTGACTGGGTTTGTAACGGGAGTTAAACATTAATAGGTGAAATATTCTCCACTTAAGGGCATAAAGCTCTCTCGAGGGGTTGTCCAGACGAGATATAAGGTCCTTCCAGAAGGAGTATGGTAGGCAGAAACCGCTGCCACCTAAGCCTTAATAAGGGAAGGAATTAAGCCAGCAGAGAATTGCTCCTGCAGAAACCTCAGTACCACATAAACAGGGCAGATGACTGGGTCTGTCAGGTGAGCTGAACACCATGAGGTGAAGTTTCTCCACTTAGGGCATAAGCTCCTGAGGGAGCTCTGGAGTAATCATATAGTCTCCACAACCTCAGTTGGGAGCATGACATCCTTCCAAAGGAGTATGGTAGGCAGAAACTGCTGCCACCTAAGCCTTAAGAGTGGAAGGAATTAAGCCAGCAGAGAATTGCTCCTGCAGAAACCTCAGCACCACATAAACAGGACAGTTAACTGGGTTTGTCAGGAGTAAAGTATGGTCTCCACAACCTCAGTTGGGAGACCTGAGCCTACGAGCCTGGCCCCCTCAGAGGCCAAACCAACAGGCCATATCTCTGGCAAGCTTCCTCCAGAACTTCTGTGGCAGAGTGATTGGGGAAAAGAGAAAGCCACATTGGGCAGTGTGTGCGGTCCTGAGACGCAAACAGATCCACCTCTGCGCATCCAGATCCTCTCCAAATGTGATTCACCACATCTGGCTGGACTCTCAACTCCCCAGCAATGGGTGTTGCCATACAGGGCATCTGCCATATTCAAGTGGCCTGGGATCTAAACTGTCGTCAACGAGCACAATTTGTCCAGAGACCACAATGCCATTATCCCAAAATCAATAATAGTGATTTTGGCCCTCTCGGCTTTCCATACTGTACTCCAACCTGTGGGGAGTGCGTCTGGTCAGCGTCACACGCCAGTAGCGCGCACCCAAAAACAGGCCTTAGGATGGAAACCAAGGTTTTCTCCACACCACCAGAGCACGCAGGCAACGATGCGTGACTTTGATTGCAGACCTCCTAAGAAATTTATTTAAGAAACCACCAATGTGATAGCCTGGTCCAACCAGACTCTCGTACATTAATTTCATTTGTACAGAGAGTCTGGCCACGCTCCATTGCAAAGCATTACTTCCGTTAAGGAGGGTCCTCTGTTAAAGTTTAAAACTATTGGATCTGCCCAGAGTCACTCTGAATCTGCCATAACAAATCGCTATCGTTTGGTCATGACATATATCATGCACCGAAACCGGCCAGAAACAACAAGTAAGAATAATCAGACAAACAAAACTTAGCAAACCTGGTTCTTGCTCCAGCTTTATCTTCTGTATATTCGGCAGTTTTGCAAAACGGACCGAATAGATTTTCTCACGTCTTTCTCCACTGCTATTACTGAACTACAACTCAAACTGACGCACGACCTCAACGTCATCGTTCTTAGCCACCCCCATCTGTTCACTAATTGGTCCTGCAGATTTTTGCAGGAGAAACGAAACTCTACAGAGGAGTCCCAGACGTAGTACTGAAGCGAAATGAAAATTAAGCGGAAGCACGTAGGAGGGTGGAGCCAGGCTACCACTGTGATGCCTGTCTAGACAAACACATGATGGCTCCTCAGGTCTAGAAGGAAATGGGACTCCAACCCATACCACCATAATTTCCAAGGCAATTTCAGTGCCATAGCCGATGATGAGTTTCAGCGATTTTGACCTTTTTGGCTTTCCATATTCACAATAACCTGTGAGGGATGGTCTGTTGTCAGCATCCACATCGACAACGCACACCCAACACAGGACCTTGGGACAGAAGCCATGGCTTTCTTCCTGTTCCTGTTACCAGACTTTGATCATGCGAGACGGGTTTCCCATCGGGAAAAACCCTCCGTGTTGAATGGAGACATAAGCTCTAATGTAAGGAATCAGTCCTCGGATCTGATTGCATCACAATCGATTTCAGTAACAGCATAGAACTGAGCCGCATCACTGAACGATTCCCCTCCTTTTGGAACAATAAAGTAAAGGCTGTAAGCTGTCATTTCTCATGTGGAGGTTCTACAGCCTCCTGCACAAGAATGTAGCCATGCTCCACTACTGGAGCCAGCTGTATGCAGGTGAAGGTTAATGGTGGCTGCCTGTCGTACTACGCACCGAAGGGAAGCAGGCACCATGAATGAGGTGTGAGCTGCTTTGCTTCAATAAGAAAGTGAGTGCCACGAACGAAGACGTCACCCACCTCACCAGATGAGGGTCTCGAATCGTAACACACAAAATCATTATCTGACTTATGGCGCACCAGCGGCCGATCAGGAGAATAAATGCTGTGCACAGCTGTACAAGCAACACACAGCATAGGCACAAAATCACTGTTTGACTCATCAAACAATGACAAACAGCTCATGCAGGCTGTGACAAGCAGATACACATACATAGCCTACACATACAGGTGTAAAAACGTATGTATATATAATACCTTCATACTGTTAAAAGAGGAGACTTCATGTGGAAACTGCACGTTTAGCCTTAAAGAGTAGGCAGATTATGAAGAGGATCCATCGGAGATAGACAGCTGAAAATATATGGCTCTCACACAGGGCGCCTTCCCGATCTGGCGAGAGAGAGGGGGACTTCACATGCAGGCGGAAATACCAGCGTATCATATGGCAACTCCCACGAGTGCAACCGCCGCTGAGAAGTGGGATCTCAGCCGCGAGCCCAAGCTTCCTAGAGAGCGAGAGACAGATGTCACCAGTGTAGGTGGGGATACCGCCGCCTGCACGCACGAGTGCAGTCACCGCTCTGCCTCGACAGAAGCGGGACCGGATCCGTGAGGGCGCACTGAGATATCCTTCTCTAAGCGCGAAGCTGGAGCGCAACACGTGCACGGGAATGCTCACAGTGCACACAGCCAGTTTCCTCAAAAGCCAACTGCATGCTGCGCTCTAAGACACATATACATGTGTATCCTTGTCTGTGATATCGCGCCGAAAGGGAGATACACATACTTGAACTTCTTAAACATACTTCAGATTTATGCAAACATACATGCAGTCACTTGCTGAGGCACTAAAAGCGAGTGTGTTTGTGTGGGATGCCTTCTTATACCCCTGGTAGGCACGGCATCCAGCCTATATACAATCATCAAATTATTGATTATGTGTTACACATGCTTCAGATCAGTCACGCCGAGGCGTTCCCCAAAGCGTTGCTATGGCGACGCAGCTCGAGTTCCTCTAAAGGGAACTATGAACAATGTATGAAAAGACAAAAGTATGAAGAATGCCTAAGTTTGAAAAGAAAAGTCTGCCTAAGAAAAATACACCTGAGAACATCTGATGAGTTTACAAAATCTTAGACATAAGTTGACACTAACAAAGAAAACTATGAACAAAGTATGAAAAGACAATGGTATGAAGAATGCCTAAGTTTGAAAAGAAAAGTTTGTGTAAGAAAATACACAAGTAGGAACATCTGATGAGTTTACAAAATCTCAGACATAAGTTGACACTAGCGTAGAAAACTATGAACAAAGTATGAAAAGACAAATGTATGAAGAATGCCTAAGTTTGAAAAGAAAAGTTTGCCTAAGAAAAATACACCTAAGAACATCTGGTGAATTTGTAATAATCTCAGACATAAGTTGATACTAGCGAAGAAAACTATGAACAATGTATGAAAAAGACAATGTAGTCATAGTTTGGAATGTAAAACCTAATCACATACACATACTAATGCTGAAGCAATCAGTAACAAACCATAGGTAAAATATAATTTAATGTTTGCTTATTACGCAATGATACATGTTAACCTAAGTTTAACCTAACCCCACAGGGTGACCAGGGCCTGCTCCGCTTCATAAAAATCCTGCCATTGATCATTTGAGACCCCTACCACGTTATAACCATATATACACACACACACACACACACACACAAACGCACACACACTCGCGGCCTCTCACCCAAAGCCACGAGCGCATAAACACACACATACATAAACAGACACAAACACACACACAGACACGAGCGCGATGCGGTACGGTTCATATGACATTAGATATAAGTTTACTCCAACACATCCTCACCCCATGTCGTCAATATTTGACGACACTTGACCATTTGTCAATATGTGACGGGGAGGGTATACCTTTCGCGTCATTTTTTGACGAACTGGGGACTTCAATACTATTACGTCCGTTGCATTCTCTTTCCTATTTTCTTACCATTTTCGCGTCGGTTTAGGGTTAGATTTACATAATGACATCCCTACCCAAACCTAACTCTAACCCCAACGCCAGGTGACAACTGTCGTACCTAACTCTAACCCCAACGCCAGGTGACAACTGTTTAATTTCGCGTACACTGTTTAATTTTGCGTAATCTAACCCTAAACCGACGCGAAAATGGTAAGAAAATAGGAAAGAGAATGCAACGGACGTAATAGTATTGAAGTCCCCAGTTCGTCAAAAAATGACGCGAAAGGTATACCCTCCCCGTCACATATTGACGAATGGTCAAGTGTCGGGTGAGGATGTGGGTTGGTTTACCCAGACACATCTAAAATGTTTGATTCTGGATTGTCTATAAATAACCTTTTGATGTTACAAAGCAAGAGTTTAGATCCGTCAGTCGGAATATAAGTTTACTCATACAGGTCTAAATGTTTAATTCTTGATTGTTTATAAGAAACTTTTGATGTTAAAAACAAAAGTTTAGATCGAATACTATTTGTCATAAAACACACACGGGCGCGTATCATATTAAAAACACGGCATGTTTAAATCAGAGGCGTTCTAAATCTAAAATGCGGACAGAATTACATTTGTTGTATAACACACATTTGGAGGTTAGGAGCCACGATGTATACAAACCAGAAAATGGGGTAAAAATGTCTTAATCTTTAAAAAGTTTATTTTTAAAACCACAGATATGTGTGTGAATGTGCTTATTGCACTAAGCAATAACGTGTTTTAATCAGAGACTTGTTTAAAGAATTCCTGAAATCTAAAATAAACCTTCATTTTGCCAGAGCGGACAGAATTACATTTATTAAGTTTATTTTAAAACGGCAGATATGAACACTGTTGGACTTTAAGGGTCCATCTGCATGTTCATATTAGAGGAAAGACACGGTATTAAAAAAACAAGCTATTTATTGATCAGATATGAAAAAGTTTTACAGCGCTGGGTTGTTTTAAGGCCCCATGTGGCAAGCAACCAACCCCAGCTTACGGAAATACATGAATATTTATATGATATGTGACGTCGTTCTTTCTTCAAATCTCTCCTCCCCATAACAGGCGGTTCTCATCTCATTATCTGACTCCATTACTACACCCTGCTTCGGCCTGTGGGGGTATATAACACACAAACATACAGAACACCTTGTGCCCTAGAGCATTTCATCCTTATATGGCGATGTCTTATTACAGGGCAATCTTCTACATTATTCATGGGCACAAAGGCATAATCATTTATATATTTTAATACATTAATATTCATGACAACATTTAATTTTATAAATCCAAACACTTCTATATGTAATAATCTGGAAATTAATGATTATTAGTGAATTAATATCAAAAGCATGTATTTCTTTTGTCTGTGTGTTTTCTCCTTCCAGCGTTGTTCTTATTTTGGCTATCACCAGCAGCTGCAAGGTCGGTCCTACGTTCAACCGAAACCACGACCTTGCAGCACACACACAGACAACCCTCATATTTTCAGCATAAGAATCAATTTTGTAAAGGCACACATAAGCTGAATTATAATAATATGATTAGTAGAATACATTTGAACAACATCAAATTCCACAATTCCCTCTCTTGACCTCTGAAAGAGGTCACACATTCTCTTCGTCCTCATCTGCAATATTCTTTAGGCCTAATAGGGGCATGCTGTATGGGGGTGGATTTTCTTTTTTCTCTATTGCAGACACTATCAGCCTGTTACACAGGGATCTGAGACAGGGAATGCAACAACATCCACAAGTGACCAGTATGGCCACAAATACTCCAATTGAGACCACTATAGATGTTCATAAATCAAAGGTGTATGATGTCGTTGAATTTTTTGTGTAATTTAATTCAATTCCCCCATATCTCTGTACACACTAATCTTGTGGTGTTGTTTTGGACCTTTTGTCAATTTTCTGATTACCTCCATTGCTTATGCCAAATATTATGGTGATTATTATTGCAGCTATAACCCCTAGGGCCCACAGAACCTTCCAATTTCCATATAGCTTCATCTCTGTGGAAAAAATACACTTATGCCTATTGGCTAATACTCAAATTACAATCGTAAGTTCAAAAAGGAAAAGGAAATTAAAATGTAAAATTAATACTGTAAAATTTTATAAGAAACTTAGAAATTAAATTCAAAAGGAAACATTGAAATGTAAGATTATATAAGAAACTTAAGAAATTCAAAGGTCAATATGATATGTAGCTACCCAGGTTATAATGAATAAACAGTAATTGTGATGTTCAGGTCCCTGAACACTTCTGTCAGGATTTCCAGCACTTTGACTTTGTGGAAATCCACTTTATCCAGGCCACACCCCAGCCGGGGAGTGGATACACTTGTTATGTTTTCTTTCTCACACCACTCTCTCATACATCTGAGGCTGTGGGTAAAATTCTCATATGTTGGTAAATCAGTACAGTTTTGTTTTGTTATTAAATGAAAAATCAATCTGCCGTCGTCCTCATGGGTAACTGCACATTCACCTGTGTGTTTGTTCTGTCTTACAACCTTTTGTGGTTCTGTTGCTGGGCTGGAAAAAATGTCACCTTTTTTATGCACAATTTTACAGAGTGTTTGTTGACTTTATTGTTGGTGTTGTGCGAGTGTTACCCCTGATGTTTCACTTCCTGTTTGTTCTCTCTGTATTCCAGCTGATTTACTTTCACTTTCACTTTCAACACTCTCCCTCTCTTGGACCTGAGTCCTCAGGTCCACACCGATTTCTGTGAGAGACCTGCTGGGAGAATCACATGGAACACAAGAAGAGAGATGGAACCAGGTGTCGCCTTTGACCTGTAGCTCGACACCATGTTAGGTTTTTGCTTTTACTCTCGGTGGCCTAGACCGTCTCGGTTCCGCCCAGCACCGTCTGAACACCTTCACTTTCACTCAATCATCATTTGTAACAGCATGGTCGTTGTCCCGGTGTCGTTTAGCCTGGCAGGAAAACGTTTAATCATAGCAGTTAGTTTGTAGAAATAAACATCATTAGTTAGTGGCAGGATTGGACCCTACACCAAGGCGTTCCGTGGGCCTGGAAACTGTCGACCTGTAAGCAATTCAAAGGATGTGAAACCAGAAATCCTGTTAACAGAAGAGCGAATAGACATTAATGCAATTGGCAATGCGTCAAGCCATGTTATTTTTGTCTGTGCACAGATGTTGTCAAGTCAAGTTTTAATGTCAAAGTCAGGTTCATTATTTCAGCTTTGCTCTGTCATTGGGGCGATGAGCAGCCCCGAAACTATATGTCAATTCCAGTGCGTGTTTGTCAGTTTGTCAGATCTAACTTTGTCTTGGGAAACCATGGTTGGGGATATAAGTGGCTTATTAGGCAGTTGACAACAACCACTTCATTAGGTACCTTCACAGCCTGTATTATATGTCAGGCTTCGCTAGCATTTATTTATTATAGGCCGGCCTTTCCTGGTTTCAAACCCACCTATCTGCCATATGGCAGTTCCATATATACTGTACCAATCACATATGCAGAGTCACTATAAAAAATCACCCTCTCTTCACCAGTGTAGTGCAAGGCTTTGATAACAGCTGTCATTTCAGCTCTCTGTGCTGACTGTTTACCGTTCAACCTACCACTCAGTCTTGTTACAAAATCATTTTCAACCTGTTCAACAACTGCAAAACCTGCCTTTAGCGTACCATCTGATGCTCTAAAACAAAGCCATCCGTAAATAGCGTAATTAGTAGCGGGTAGTTGGCAGTGGTGTTGTAAACAACTTATGTCTGATTTTGTTTGGCCCTTTTTGGTTTTTTTTTTTTTTTTCACTATCATGTGGCATCCCCTCAGTAATCAGGTCAGTCAAGTTTACACCCTCATGGACATAATTTCAGGTTTGGTTGGCCAGGATTTTTTGGTAAACTTTGTCTAAGACACCGTTTTATATATTGGTACATACCTTATTATCTATTGTTTGTTGTTTATAAGGCCCAAAAAAAAAAAAAATATATATATATATATATATATATATAAATAAATAAATAACATAAGTCTCTGGTCCTGGATCAGACATAAGGCTCTATCTCTCCATAGTTTAATTAGCCATTCATTTGTGCCCCATCCGTCCGGGGGCACATTACAACATTGACAGGTCATTGTAATTTCTAGGTCCCTTTCTATTAGAGCTGAAGATCTTTGCCCGAACCCGACGGGTTCGGGCATGTTCGGGCTTCATTTCTAACATTTTACATTGGCTCGGGCCGGGCTCGGGCTTGCGCTCCGGCTTTGCGCAGTAAATGAGCGGTCAAGTTCATTGCTGCTGGATGCAGCGCAGGATCAGTAAGCGCAGGACCGCACTGAAGCCATTTACAATGGATTTAATAATTTTCCTCAACAAAAACATGTAACCTAATCTTGGTGAGTAAAGGTTTTTCAATGTATAACTAAATATTAATTGAGTTTTAAATACATAATTTAGACAGAGGATATAGACTAATGTTGGCATTAATGGAGAGAAGTGCCGACGCAAATCCCGCGGAGCCTTTATCTTAATTTCATTATTGCCAAATACCCATCTTAATTCAGAATGTATTATCTTTATTTAATTTGTTAAGAAATAATAATTTTTATTGGCATGTTGGCCTATTTATAGTGTATTGCATAGGCCTATTTAGAGTGAGATGTTACGATGTTACGGATTAATAATTTTATTTATTTGTTTTAACTTCCAAGTTGCGTAGCATAGTTAGTCATAAATAAATAATGTTAAAACCTGTGTAAATTACTCATTCTTGACAAAAGCTGTGTACGTGCGCACATTTAAATAATGTCGGGCCGTAAACGGGTTCGGGCTTTTAAAAAGCTGTCAATCAAAATGTACTTTCGGGTTCGGGCTGAATTCTGTCGGGCTTCGGTCATTTCGGGCCTAACTTTCAAGGCCCGATTACAGCTCTACTTTCTATTATTAATAAGTGTGTTGGAGGAATACAGAAATGTGTGCAAACTAGACTGGTTTGCTACCTTATAGGGTAGTGATTTGTTGATAGTCACTTTTCAATTTTACCAGAAACCCATTATCCCCACCGTTGTTAAATTTTTTTTATTTTTTTTTTTGTTAACTATTTAGGCTCATTATCCACTAGGGCTCTTAGTGGTGTGGTTCACCACTATTTCCATGAGAGGCCCAGCCATTCCTTTCATGGTGGGTTCCTGTGTGCCCCGTCATTCATCCGCATCACTCCCTTTGGCCCCATGTTGGGTGCATAGGCGCCATTAAATCTGGTTGTGATGGGTTGTGTGGTCTCGGTGGCCCCCTGCCATAGCCATCGGCTCCACGCCCGGCACCACCTCCTCGGGGACCCCATCCCCCCGCAGGTGATCCGTTAAGTGGTCTAGCACCAGAATTTTGGGGCTGTGACCAAGTGTTGGGACAATGCCGTCTCCAATGTCCTTCCTGTCCACACACATAACATGTATTCCTGCCAAAACCTCCAAAACCTCCCCGTTTTGGTCTACTACTCCTTCTTGGCCCTCCCCTTCTCTGTTGGTTATATCCCTCCCACGGGTTTCCTGTATAGGGTGGGCCTGTATATGAATCTATGAGCTGATTGAGATATTGTACGTTGTCTGGGACACTAGTTGTCATAGCTACTGGTGTTGGTTGGGCCTGCTGGGGCATTTGTTTCTTTTTTGTGTTTGCCTGTTTAGTCTGTTCTAGCTGCAGTTTCAAAAGCTTATTCTTAATCTTATCTACCTCTACTAGTTCTGTTTGTGCGATTTGTTTATGGCCCTGTCTGTGTAATACACAAGATCTCTTTCCCATGTTGCTATCATTTGTATTTCTCTGTAATCTTAATAGAGTTGTGATTATCTCTCCCTGTGTCATAATTGTTTGTTGTAATCTTTCCATTTTTATTTTCATGGCCTTTATTTCATCAAATTCAGCATCTAGTTCACCACTGTTTACTGTTAACACCAGCTGTTGCTTTGAGATCGAAACAGACTTTTCCTCATAAGGAGGAGGTGTGTGCAGTGAGGGGTATAGTGACTTCACTTGAGGAGGAGCCATGGGTGGGGCTGAGGGTACTGGCTCAGTGCTTCCTTGTTCTACCTTTTGCTCGCTCACAGCACAACTGTCAACCTCCCCTTTTCTCTTTGTAATCGTCCCCTTTCTCAAATCTGTTTCTGAGTCTTTTACAGTTGGTCCCTTTCCAAACTACTTGCCTTTTTGCCATTGCACATACACTGTTAGGCAACCATACTCATCACATTTTTTTTTTTTAATTTAGCCATTTTCACACAATTTACAAGCATTCAAAATTTCAAAAAGCACAACACGTCACTCTTTTCTAGCAGAAAGATATATACACCAGTAGTTTTCAGGAGTTTCACCCGCAATACAAACACAATACAACTTTCACAGAAATGTCACAAAAATAACAACAATATATCAACAATACTATTCACATTAAGACGTCACTTCTTCTTTCCAGTATTCGTGGACCTCTCATCCAACGGGCTGCTGTACACCCCCTACAGGCTATACAACCTGAGTCGGTATTTTATAATACCTAATGTATTAAAGGAATCCTCAACCTTTTTAATTAATTCTGTTAACTTACACCGCCATTAACAGTATTCTTGGACCTTTCATCCAACGGGCCTTGCACCCCTTACAGGCTACAACCTGAGTCGGTATTTTATAACACCTAATGTGTTAAAGGCCTCCAACCTTTTTAATTAATTCTGTTAACTTACACCGCCATTAACAGTATTTATGGACCTTTCATCCAAGAGCCTTTCACTCCTTTTGGCTACAACCAAGTTGGTATTTTATAACGCCTAATGCGTTAAAGGACTCCTCAACCTTTTATTTAATAACAAAATTCAAAGATTTCAAAAAGTTTTTCACTCTGATCAATTTACAAAAATGTAAATTTGTATTTCAGTTCGGATCTCCTTATCAACACAAGTAATTTGGTATATCCAAATAGCAGAATTCGATAAAACAGGCTTCTGCTTACCTTATTTTAATAGAGCGCTCTTTTTGTGTTGAAAGGGAATCCTCGCTTACTCTGGTTTCTTCAATGTGAAACCCTTCTCCCGCTCAGTCTCTCCTTTCCCTCCAAAGAACGTCGGGGTCACCAATTGTTGGACTTTAAGGGTCCATTGCATGTTCATAATTAGAGGAAAGACACGGTATTAAAAAAATAAGCTATTTATTGATCAGATATGAAAAAGTTTTACAGCGCTGGGTTGTTTCAAGGCCCCATGTGGCAAGCAACCAACCCCAGCTTACGGAAATACATGAATATTTATATGATATGTGACGTCGTTCTTTCTTCAAATCTCTCCTCCCCATAACAGGCGGTTCTCATCTCATTATCTGACTCCATTACTACACCCTGCTTCGGCCTGTGGGGGTATATAACACACAAACATACAGAACACCTTGTGCCCTAGAGCATTTCATCCTTATATGGCGATGTCTTATTACAGGGCAATCTTCTACATTATTCATGGGCACAAAGGCATAATCATTTATATATTTTAATACATTAATATTCATGACAACATTTAATTTTATAAATCCAAACACTTCTATATGTAATAATCTGGAAATGAATGATTATTAGTGAATTAATATCAAAAGCATGTATTTCTTTTGTCTGTGTGTTTTCTCCTTCAAGCGTTGTTCTTGTTTTGGCTATCACCAGCAGCTGCAAGGTCGGTCCTACGTTCAACCGAAACCACGACCTTGCAGCACACACACAGACAACCCTCATATTTTCAGCATAAGAATGAATTTTGTAAAGGCACACATAAGCTGAATTATAATAATATGATTAGTAGAATACATTTGAACAACATCAAATTCCACAACACGCACCCGGCTCGTTCTCTGTCACCACCGGTGATCGACCTTTAATACGCGTGAACAATAGAATGCGGTGCATGAACAGATTCACAGAGTTTGTGAAGCGATTAAACTTTTATTTAGGTTAAAATAAATACCCTTTAATCAAAAGAAAGTAGTATTGACGACCCCGGAGATTATGGCCTAGGGGGCATTGTTTATAGACGTACTGAATGTTTCGTTAAATAAATTCTTGGTGTTACAAACTTTTAGATCCTGCAGTGTTTGCCATAAAATAGGCGCGGGTGCTCCACCTAAAATCTAAAAAAAACCTTTACTTTTGGTGCGCTGAATTACATTTATTTTACCAACACAGAGTTTTAGAAATCTTTACTCCTTTACAAGGGCACCCCGTTGAGAGACGCTGGGGGCTTCTGGGTGAGAACGGATGGTGAGAGCGAGAGACTCTCGTAAAAACTGACAGTCCAGAAACTGAACGTCCAAAACAACAAACTTTTTTTTCACATCAATAAATATGACAAGCATTCGCGTGACAAAAAACACGCAGAGGAAATCCATGTATGATAACCTTTTATTTTGACAATGCGGACCATGTTACATTTATCGTAAATACACATATACACACTTGGAGGTTAGGTGACATTAATGAATTCAAACCAGAAGATTGGCTGAAATGTCTTAAAACGTTTAAAAGGTTCTTAACAGATATTAAGGGCGCATCAGCGTACGTTCTCTGTCACCGTTGGTGTGCGCATTCACATGTTTTAATCAGAGACTTGGTTAAAGAAATCCCTAAATCTAAAATAAACCTTTATTTTGCCAGAGCGGACAGAATTACATTTATTAAGTTTATTTTAAAATGGCAGACATGTACACGCACTCGACTCGTTCTCTGTCAAGCGAGCTTTAATGCGCGTGAACATAGAGATCGGGTCGGGAAAAGACTCACGGATCTCATGAACCGGTTAAAATTTTATTTAGTTTAAAATATACAGGTTTTCGTCTAAAGAAACAGATAGGACCTCTAAACACCGGCCCCTGCTGTGAGACACGCAGTCTTTACAATCAAATTTACAATCTGCCCCTGCTGTGAATTCTCTCACGCACACAGACACACACAGAGCAGCTTCTTGTTTGTGGCTGATCAGAAAAATAGTCTAGTTCAATAGATAATATCAGATTTAGGTTAAACCAGATACATCTAAAATGTTTGATTCTTGATTGTTGACTATAAAGAATACTTGTGATGTTAAAAACAAATGTTTATATCAATCTGTATTTGTCATAAAATACCCGCTGCCACTTCACCTAAAATCTAAAATATAGTTTATTTTTGTCAGAGCAGGAAAAATTAGATTTGTTGTATAATATACACACATTTACAGATGGTTTTAAGGACCCATTAATTTAAAACAAACCCAGAAAACCCAAACATTTGGTTTTTAAATGTTTGAATAATCATGTGTCGCCGCTGTTTTCAGCTCTCATTATTAGACGTCAAGGCTCAATTAGACCCAGTGGCGGTTCTACACGGAGGCCAAGGGTGGCCCGTGCCTCTGTAGACAAGTCCCTGGCCACCCCTGTGGCCACCCCGTGCTGACCAAATAAAAAAGTATACATTTATTTTGATTTTACACGCGAGCGCCAAAAGCGGAACTAATGCGACGCATAACGTTCTTAACGGGCACATTAGAGCGGCGCACCCACCCAACCACTGTAGCCCATAGACGGGTTGCACGGCGACGTCACTAACTGGTTGCGCGCGCAACCGAGGGGCAGAAAGAAGAGACGTGCATTGTGTTGTATGCTAGTAGCGGTGTCTGTAAGTCAAAATGCCAAGGAATTTTTGCATGGAAAATAGTACCAACAGAGTCAGTGCTGGGTGCCTGATGTTAACATACCAGTAGATGCGACTATTACGTTACTAGCATTAAAATTATAACATTATAATTCATACATGTATCACAGTAAAACTGCAAAAATAAAGACAGAAAAACAGATCCAACTAAAATCAAGTCTTATTTATATACAAACAATAAAGAACGCTTCAATAATTAAGGTTGTTGCAGTAGCGGATCAGCTCACCAATCGGGCTTTCTGCCCCCTGGATGCGCGCGCACCCTGCAATGTTTGTAAACTTGCAACCCCTCTATAGATATGTGTATAAAGGCTAGATGGCTCGTCCGCGCTGCTGGCCAATTGAGTGCAACGTCCGCATTTTGGCGGCCATCCTACGACAGGGCGCCCGCTCACTCGTAGCATTGAGTTTTAATGATGCAGGTACTTTTAAATGACCATAACTTGCTTAATTTTTTACCGATTTTCAAACGGTTTGGTTTGTTATAAACGTCAAAGATGTAGCTATGACACTGCATACCTATACTAAAAATAAAAAATAAATTCATGAAACATGTTAAAGCATCCAGAATTATAGCCACGTTAATAACGTTTGTAAAAACCCAAACCGTTTGAAAATCTGTAGAAAATTGAGCAAGTTATGGTCATTTAAAAGTACCTGCACCATTAAACTCAATGCTACAAGTGAGCGAGCGCCCTGTCGTAAGATGGCCGCCAGGTGATGCCGTTAGGGACTCCGCCTTGAGCCATCTAGCCTTTATATACATATCTATGCTGTAGCCGGCTGCGGGTACTGCTCGGCGAGTGTGTCAATTCGTTCCCAATCTTCCGATGTTGAGAATGTGTATGCAGGTTTGGGCACTGGTAAGGACTCTAGCTCACTTGACATTGGGACACTGTTCAATTGTTCTCCTGTGACGTGGCAGCTTAAGCGCGGTGATCATTAGTGGTGGGCGATACTGCAAAATTTGGTATCGATCCGATACCAAATACATATAGGGTCAGTACTGCCGATTCCGATACCAATCCGATACTTTTTACTTAAAAAAATACTTTTGTGTAGGGGAGAGCAGTATGTCATTATTTCTGAGGTGAATGAATGATAAATTCTTTAGGCTTTTTTTATTAAAGTATTGAAGTCCACAAAATTATTAGTTATTAGAAACTGTAGAATTAATTCGTTACAACCTTTAAAAAAAAAAAGAATAACAAAATTCTCTCCCTTTTTTCTGTTATTAAAAGCAAATGAAATAAAGTGCACACAATTTTTACTTTTTACACGCATGAAGTTACAGTATAATTATTCAGCTGTAAAATAGCTCCACACAACGCTTCTCTTCCTCTCGGTCATCCTGATCTCTCACTCAGTTCGCTGCTCCTCGGCGCGTTGTGTCAGTGAGTCACGTGACGACACAACAACGAATCACAGCACAGCAGCAGGAAGGGGAGGAGTAGCAAAGTGGGCCAGGATGTGAAAGCAGCGTTTGCTCAGGATTTTAGAGGTAGAAGACACGAGCAAAGTATCATGAACGTATAGGAGAGATATTTAAATTAAAGTATCGATTCAATTACAATTGTATCGATCTGATACCAATACCAGTGTTGGCATCGATACTATCGATATTTAGATCGATCCGCCCACCCCTAGTGATCATTCACAGCTGTACTCATCAACAACCGGCAAAACCAACATCTCGCTAATTTTTTAAAGTTTACACATTGTAAAAAGCGCTGTAATTATGCTCTTACATATACGTGCATAAAATTGGAGGAATATAATTAAATGTGTCATATAATGTTTACAATTTAAAATAAATATTATTTTAAATACTGATTAGATTGTGGTCTGGTATGGATTCTAGAACTGTCTAGCAATGTGTATTTATATGTAAACTAAAACAAACGTTTGTCTTTATAAAAGTTTGCATTTCATAAAGTTTATTGAGTAGGCTCGCATGATTTTCGGCTGGGGGGCTTTAGAAAAGAGCCAAGCTCCCCTTTTGCACCTGCACTCACTCTTGTATAAAGATTTATATGATTGTAAAGTAAAAGTTTATGGGGCAGTTTCCCGGAAAGGGATTAGACTAGTCTTAGACTAAAATAAATGTAAGAGCTGTCCAAACTGAAAACAACTTGCAATGCCATATTTTAAAATACACCAGTCCCCTTTGTTTTGCTTCAAAATGCACACAAGTAATGTATTTAGTAAGGCATGTTTGTTAAAACTAGTTATATTTCCTAATTAAAAGGCCTAGTCCTTCCTGTAACCGCCCCTATAATCTTTAAATATAATTTCTTGCCATTTTTTTATGTGCCCCTCTGGTAAAACACTGGCCCCTCCTTGGCCCCCCTAGTGAAATTTGTCTAGAACCGCCACTGATTAGACCCTCCACCCGAGCCTCAGTCAGTGGGGACTGTGTTCTTCCAAGATTTACTAAATCTTTTGGTCAGTCCAGTCTGTCCTTTAATGGATCGAGACTATGGAACTCTCTGCCCACTGACTTAAAACTGCAGACAGACATGATTACCTTTAACAGAGGTCTGAAACAATGGCTGAAGTCAAGTCAAATCTGCACACATGAAAGCACTATATGAAATGAATATTGATGATGCGTATTGTTTACTTTTTAAATTTTATACTGTTTTGCACTATGTTTTGTATATTGCATTGTTGTGTTTTATGAAATATGTAGGCTTCCATGGACAGGTGTTGTAAATTAGCAGTTTTGCTATAACACTAAAAACAAAGTATCTGGTGCGTCCAATGCTGTTGTTATGTCCATATTAAATAAATAAATAAATACTAATACTAATACTAAATACTGAAGATGAGATGAAAATGTCTTTAATCGTTTAAAAGTTTATTAACGTAAGATAAGTGCGCATCAGCGCAAGTTCTCTGTCACTGTCGGTGCGCACATGTGTTTTAATCAGAGACTTGGTTTAAGAAATCCCTAAATCTAAAATAAACCTTTATTTTGCCAAAGTGGACAGAATTACATTTATTATGTTTATTTTAAAACGGCAGATATGAACGCGCACTCGACTCATTCTCTGTCACCACCGGTGAGCGAGCTTTAATGCGCGTGAACATAGAGATCGGGTCGTGAAATAGGGATGGGACGGTATGAAAATTTCATATCATGATTAGTGACCAAAGTGATCACGGTTATCAATATTATCATGGTTTTGTTCAAATGAGATGGAAATGTTTAAAAAGAATTGATACACACTGAAAACATTTGAACAAGTTTTATTTTTGAAAATCACAATTTAATATTTCATGTTCCTGAAATTATTTCTGTGGTAAAAAAATAAATAATTCTGTCTAATAAGTTTACCGTGAATGAATACAATACATTATCCCTTGAATGTGTTCTTGTGCAAAAAACTATGTTGCATGTGCGCGCCTGCGTCAAACTGATTCTGGCTGGACAGGATTTACAGCGAGTTTTCAAAATCACGGTAATCAAACACGATTGTAATGCTAATTAAATTTTAAACGATAATACTAACCGTCAGGGCATTTTATCGTGGTTAATCGTGAAACCGGTAATCGTCCCATCCCTATCGTGAAAAGACTCACGGATCTCATGAACCGGTTAAAATTTTATTTAGTTTAAAATATACAGGTTTTCGTCTAAAGAAACAGATAGGACCTCTGAACACCGGCCCCCGCTGTGAGACAGGCAGGGGTGAGAAGGGCGTGCGGGAGAGGAGAGAGAGAGTGAGAAGCTCTGAAACTGGACAGCCTAAAACAACAAACTTTTTTACACATCCATAAATATGACAAATATACGCGTGACAAAACACACACACACACACACACACACACACACACACACACACACACACACACGAAAAACAACGATCTGATTGGCATGTCGTAAAACGCGCACAGCTCCGGACAGCCTCTGTCTAAAAGCCATAAAATACGACACTCAAAACTGGACAGCATGTGCACCTTTTGATTGATAGCCCCTCCCACCTGTCAAGGGGGTCATAAATCAATCAAATTTTGACAAATACCGGTCCGCTACAACTACTGGCGGGAGTGGGGTGACACACACACAGGCCGGTAGTAAATACCAGAAAACTGGACACCCAAAACATTAAACTTTTTTCACATCAATAAATATGACAAACATTCGCGTGACAAAAAACACATGCGCAGGAAAGACAACCCGCTGATTGACACGTCGTAAAACACAGCCAGCTAAAACCATAAAAACATCACTCAAAACTGTACAGCTTGTAGACCTGCTTGGGAACTATCTGTCAAAATGTGATTGACAGGGGGTCATAATAAATCATATTTTGACAGATGCTGGGTAGCTACAACTACTCGTATTTATTATTCTTTGTTCTACCCAATACATAATACGTATCAATCTTTCTACTCTACTCTTAATAAACTAGATCATACAAAACCATCTGTGTCTTTTTGTCAAACATGCAATTTAAGAGCTGTCATGCATATATTCCCAACTTAGTGATTTTAATACTTTGTTATTTTATACGCCAGTGTTGGTTTTATGCAGAGCAGTTTAACATAACAAAAGGCATTTAAATTAACAGGATGCTATTGCTCCCAAGGATTACATATAAAATTGGGTGTAATATTTGGCTTATAAAGGTTGGGAAATTTGCATTTAACACAACAACACACACAGAAAACTTATTTTACTTCTAGTTAAAGAGTTAACCTTTAAAATAGTCGTAGGGGGTGGTGAATGGTGTATTGATTGCATAATAAATATTCTTAAAAATCGTCCTTTAAAAGATTTTTACAACCTATAAATTTATTATAGCCATGAACAGCAATAATAATTTTTGATTGTTCTATGAACTTTAATGTCCATTTAAATGTTTGTTTTCTTGCGACCCTTTGTTCTGTTTAATAAAAATGTTGCTGGTTTACCAATGTTCCGTTTCATTAAACTTTTTTGCTATATCTGTTTGGTTAAAACTAAAATTGTAAAAAAGATTTTATTTTTGTTCAGTAACAAATCAATTACGTACGCCTCTAGTTTTTAAACAACTCTTCTGTTTCAAAAGCACATTTCATTTTGCAAACTTGGTCTTTATTTTATTTTTGCTATTCTCAATTTTAACCACTTTTTCAGGGATCACCTACAGAAGAATATATATGTGAAATGTAAAATGTGTCTCATCTTGAAAAACACTATCTTTTAATATAAACAACCCCATTTTCTTCCAACTCCTTCACACATTTTTCAGTTAAAGTTTAAAACACATTTAAAAATAAAAAAAGTTTTCCCTTAAAAATCTATTCAGAAACAAAAGACCATCAAAATTCACCCTTTGGGAGGCGTGAGTGCCCTTCGGGACAGTGTGTGGTTGGGTGGGTGGGTGAAATCATGTAAAAAGCCATAACTTTTTTGCGACAAGGTTCCTGCTACGTCTTATAATCAAATAACTATAATGTATTTAAACTATAATTGATATATATTATTTAGTTATTTTACACATGTACAGAAGATGCGTGTAATGACAATCCTTTCACCCTTTGCTTCATCACATCAATCACTTTATCCAGGTCTCCCTGTCTATTTTATTTTAGATACAGATTCGCATCTCTGGTGAATGCATATTAAAGGTTTTAGTTATTGCATAACATATGGACGCTTTCATAGGAGTCACGCACAATGTTGCGAAAATAAAAATGTTTCAGTTTCCTAAGGATGAGTGAAGATGGCGTCCATGGATCACCGCTGTGTAAAGAGAGGTTTGGCAGCCTATCTGCAGTTAACAACATTCATAAAAGTTGTTTAACAGTGATCTTGGACAAAATCTGTAAGTGTCATAAACTTTTGTTAAACACAAAGCTTATTTTTTGAGATAATTGTAAAGTCATGGGGAAAATGGGCTTTTTGGGTAGGGAAACAGTGTCCTACTAACTTCTGGGTTGGCCTACAAAAATACATCATCCTAAGTTGTGGCACTCTTTTAGTTGCTAAAGCCATGACATTATCACAAATGTTGAAACGCAGAAACAGGTTAACATCCTAATTTTATGAACTACACAAAGTGGATGCAACATGTTAGATCTTTCAAATAACTACAAGGGCCCTATTTTAACGATCTGAAACGCAAGTGCGAAGCGCAAAGCGCAAGTGACTTTGTGGGCGGATCTTGGGCGCAGTTGCTATTTTCCCGGCGGGAGAAATGACTCTTGCGTGAGGCGCAAATTAATAAGGGGTTGGTCTGAAGTAGGTTCATTATTCATAGGTGTGGTTTGGGCGTAACGTCAAATAAACCAATCAGAACGCTATCCAACATCCTTTAAACGCAAGGGCGCAAGTTCCATGGCGGGTTGCTATTATAATGACGGATTTACCAGGCGCACGCCAGGAGCGGTTAACAGCTGAGGAGACCGACGTTCTTGGAGCAGTCAAAGACAGAGAAGTTGTTTTGTATGGGGATGGGACTTGGGAGAAACCCGCACAAATCAGCGTCGGTTAAACAGGCGTGAGAGGAAATATAGCCACAATTGTCTCATCAGCTGGCATCCGCTACAATGATATCAGGAGACGGGGGAATCCCAAGCTTGCCAGCATAAATCCGCCACGGCATGTAACGGGAGGTGGATCTGCCTCTACACATGACCTGACGACAGCAGAGGACATCACTGCGTCCACCCTCACCGCTGAAAGGGTTTGGGGGCTTTGAAATCGGAAACGCAAGCAAGGTCTAACCCCAAAGTACACTTACAAATCAAGTTCATATACATTAAGGTTTCTTATGAAAACATTTTAATTATTATTTACATAAAATAAACGTAATTCAGCCACACAACAAACTTCGTTATTTGCATGAGAATTTTTTAATGCAGCCACACAATACATAAAAACTATCACCACAATGCTCACCACAATGATTTCCCTTATCTCATGTGTTAATATTTTTTATTGTAACAATTTATGATTTGCAAAAATAACTGTTGCATCTGTGTAGATTACATAAGCAATGCGCGTTGTGCACGCTATACATTATGGTCAAGCATGCGCCCTTAAAATAGCATTGACTGCGCCAGTCAATATAGCGCCACTGACTTTAGACTAGGTTTTTTTGGTTAGTAGCGCAATTGTTTTTTGAAACTGCAAAATAGCATAAGAGATGGTTTGCGCCGGAACACGCCTCCTTTTTTGCGCTGAACCGCCCAGGGAGCGCAAGTTCATTCCCTAGTTTGCCGACGTGCGTCTATGGAGGGAAAAACCCGCTGTGTGCCGGTGCAAAATACAAAATGATACATGCGTCACTGACAAAGTCAATTGCGCTGGGTGCAAGATAGGGCCCCAAATGTTCTAATGTGGGTGAACAATTTAAATATACAGATTTCTCATTTGTTTATGCAGAAATAAATAAAAAATGCCAGAAATTATTATTCAGGTGAAATTAATTTTAGTTATTAGACATACAGACAAAAAAGTACGCACATCATCTCCAAAATGTATTAGCTGTTTTAAAACTTTAAAGGAGCACAATTTGAAATCAAACTGCAATTTAGGACAAAGCAGAAACAAGCGCAACAATCTTACAAACAGGAATATTAAAGTAAATCAAACACAAGTGAAAAGATTTTTTTTATACATTCTGCTTAACTACGTTTATGTATAGTTTATCATTCAGATTTTGTTCTTCCCAAACAGGCAACTTCCGTCATGGAATTAGACTGGTCATCCTTGACTAATGGCATTTTCTGAAGCCTGAAAAATAAAACAAATAATATGTTTGATAGAGTTCATAGAGTTTATTAGAATGAAGAGTGCAATTCCGTAAATTGAGATAAGTTTTGACCATTATCTCAAAAATCATATTTTTTGCCCCATTTGGCAAATTGTAGTGTTTTCAGCAGGCACTAAGAAGTTGGTTAACAAAGATGGCACATCTGAGAGAAAAAAATTCAGGAAATTGATGGGGAGAGCACGATGGAAAGTAACACAGGATGAAGTAACAAAGCCATTTTTTCTTAGAGCCCTGACTACATTTGGATTTCAAGCTATGACAGCTAGTTCAGCACAAAACACTTGATAGGACTGTCAAATATCTTGTGATTTCATCACCATTTACCGCATATTTGCGAGCATGAAAAATAAATTACTAAAGCGCCATTTTTTCTTATTACAAGATGTGTTTTTCATGTCATGTGTTTAGAGTACTGTTTAATATACATGTTATTTAGTGCTGTAACACATTCTGAACTTTGCCTTCTCAGAGTTTTTCAGTATATAAGTAAATCAGGTTTCAAATGTCACAGGTTTCTGTCGGGACGAAAGTAACATTTGTCCCGCTGCTATTGTGGGGACTTTCTCTTTGTTGCATTTATTAACCCTTGTGGGTTGTTGAGGCCATTTTTGTTTTTTTATGTCTTTATTTGGCCACAACTTTCTCTGTGTTTCAGCAAATGGAATGATTTTTGGTGACAAATTTTATATTTACACATATTTTAAGAAAATGCTTTGAAATTTAACTCATAAAAAAACTCAAAAATATACGGTGGGCAAATTTCCGGCCCTTTCGGGTTGTTCGTGTACAAAAAAAGCCACTAAATTAAACGGCTGTAAAAATGTATCAGATGAATATTTTTTCCAATTTTTTTCATAAATCTGTTAATCACCCTCAGTACTGATCAAAACTACCAAATGTTTAAAAAAATTCTATGATTTTAACTCTTTAATTGCCAAGTTCATAAGTGGTGTCACTGATTTGATGGAAAAAAAACAACACACAAAATTACTGATTTTCAATATAAAAAGTGATTGTGGACTGGATTTTTTTACCTTTTTCACAGTCTTTGGCTTGTCAATGATTGGTAAAAACATTGGCTTTGATGCATTTTTAGTTTTTGTGCAGCATCAGTTTTTATTTTTTTCTCCCTAATTAGTTGTTTGTGGCTTTTTTCCCTGAACTTTTAAATACCGTAATTCCTCAAATAAAAGCCGTTATTCAAATAAACGCCGGGCCACTGATAGTGGAAAGTGGTCATCGTGGATAAATAAAGGCCGGTCTCAAATTCAAATTAAGGCCGGGGGAAAATGAGTGAGAGCTTAGCGCGTCAACTATAAACGCCTTGTCCGTTTGGTGAGACACGCGCGCGCGATCCGCGGAGGCTTGCATTGCGGACCAGACCAAAGCGCGAGTATAAACAAAGCTTACCTTACGCGCAGTGTGAGCATATTCGCGCCAGAGCGAGTTTCAAAAGGAGAGACGTGGACTTGCTTAATTGTGAATGGATTTTTGATATCTCGAACGCTTTTGCCATGACGACACAACAAATTATGCCGAAATCAGAGAAACAGGAAAAATCTTATATCTAAGGCAAAAACTAATTGTGATGACATGCTGTGTGTATGTTCGGTCAAGGATTCCAATCGCATCGATGTGCCTATTGTGTGTCTTGCGCAAAGCACCACCAGCAGGCACTATGAAGTGTGTCGTCAAAAGTGGATATTTTGACTGTCGTATGCGATAAACTTTGAAAGACTCCTCCTAGAGGATTCATGCGATTGAGACCAGACTTGGCCAACATGATGTTGAGACATTGCACATGCTAAATTGCGAACAGATTTTTGATATCTCAAACGCTGTTGCCATGGCAACGCGTCAAAGTTTACTTTAATTTCAGGCATATTTAAGGCTCTTGGCGTGCTTTGATTAATTTAAAATTTGGCATACACATCAGAGTCGTCGGCTGTTAGGTGTGGACAAAAAGGTCAGACAAAGGTGTGTCTCTTAACTGGCTCACTACCACCCCCGTTTGTCTAAAATGTGGGGTTTCTTTTACCTACGGTCCCCAAATGGGTCAGTAACAACATAAAATAATCCACTGATATTTACCCACTTTATGCACTTGCCCACCATGCATAGTTTTCTCTGAAGCACCTTGTAGCGATAAAAAAACGTGCAAGGGCCCGCCATCGCTGCTTGCAGCTATATTTCTACTTATTATTCCCTTTGCCCTAAATCTGGAAATTCCTGTAGTGTGTTTTGGTAAGGGGTTCAGTAGTGTTTTAAATAACATTATTCTTTCCTCCCGCTGAATCGGTACAGCACCATAAGCATTTTTATGCACTATATTTAATAGCTTCATGTGAAGGAACAAACACACATTTAAAGATATTTAAGTTCAAAGAAACTCTGTTCTCCATTCACACAAGCACACACACGACAGCTGTAGGCTATTTTAAAGATCTGATTTTATAAAGCATCTGTGGATTCACTTCGTGGATGCAATTCACTATGTGCTGAACACATGACACATCTATTCTCTTTGTGTTTTAAAGCAACACAATGTAGTTTCCATGTAAAAATGACTTACAGCTCCCCCATGTGGTTGAAAAGCGCAACAGTGCCTGGTATCAGACACTCTTCTGCAGGCAGGGGGGGGGCTGTGTGCTCTACTCCCACCGCCACTTTCAGAGTGTGCTTGTAGCAGCTAGGAGGCTGCTCAGGTTGCAGTAACAGTACAATTTGTCCAGTTAAAAGTTGTTCTATCACTGAAATAATTTTAGAGACATTATTTAAAGTTAAAAAAACCTACATAGTGTTGCTTTAACTAGTGATGTTCCGATTACCACCTTTTCATTTCCGATCTGATTCCGATACCAGAATTCCGAATATCAGCCCATACAGATACCTGCCCTGCCCGATACTACTGTAATTACATGTGTGTAGTGCTTTCTGCTACATCTAGTATAAATTTAAAGGGGACAGAGAATGAAAAAACATTTTTACCTTGTCTTTGTTGAATAATGGTAGTCTACCCACATTCACAAACATACAAAAAGTGCTAAACATGCTAAACATCTCACTCTCATAGAAATTCTTGTTTTAAAAATGTCAGACAGAAAACAGCCCAATCTGAAAAACTGATGCTTATGACATCACAGACATCTAACTGCCCTTCCACTTTAAAATAATTGGCTACATTTTTTGAGTGGCAGCAAAGTCAGCCAATCAGTAATGAGATTGCAAGTTAAGCCAGTAGGGGGAGCCAAATAGGTGCAAAACCACTTGTTTAAAATCCCCCACCCTAATAGAGCTATCTGAGAGAGGTTTTTAGGAAGCTTCTAAGGCATTACAGACCCAAACAATGTTTTTTTGTCTACATGTCACATCACAGAACAAGGATAAATACTTCGTTCAATCATTCTATGTCACCTTTAATTGTAAAAATCAATAGTTTAAAAAGATTTACAAGTTAAAGGAAACATTAGTATTTATTAATCATGGCAGTGTTTAGGAGAACAAATAATAAATACTAGAGGTACGGTTTCGGGTCTATATATTTTAACTCTTTCGCCACCAACGTTTTTTAAGATTTTCACAAAAGTTTAATGCCTTCCTGAAAATGTTCTTCTTCAAATATATAAACATACAATATACCAAATGAAAGAACAGACCCTCTGCTTTAAAAAAAAAAAAAGTTTCATCCTACCTTCAGTAGTTCTTTTGTAATCAGCTTTTGAATATGGGTAGGTTTCTGCAAAAACTCCACATTTTGAGCAAAAAGCAGAGATAATTCCATTTTTGTGACGGACTTTTCATAGAGATCCCATTCAGAGCGATCTTTAAAACAGATACGGACATGTAGCAGCTTACCATAGGGCAATACTTCCGGGTTTAAAAAGTTGCGGAAGGGCGGCACCTAGTGGATAATAGCGGTATTGCGGAAAGACAGAAATACTCGTCATTGGCGGGGAAGCGTTTTCTCTTGATTGAAGAGATATCTCGTCAATGGCGGCGAAAGAGTTAAAAGTCCATTAAAATGAGAAAAATCCTGCAATGTTTTCCTCAAAAAACATAATTTCTTCTCGACTGAACAAAGAAAGACATCAACATTTTGGATGACATGGTGGTGAGTAAATTATCTGGATTTTTTTTAAGAAAATTTACTATTCCTTTAAGTACATTATAAGATTGATAATACGTGTACAATTTCACTGTCCTCACATTTAATCAAGTATGCTGTAATGTATTTACTGTAAAGAGTAAATAAATTCAGTCTGTAAAGACTGAATAAATGTAGTGCACTTAATGTGAGATAGTGGTGTTACGTCTACTAAATGTGTTTTCAATTAATCTTTCAAATAAACAACTTCATGTTTTTAATATGCATTATCATATTTCTGTTACTGTATATTAACTGTAACAACCTACTGGACTCTAATACTGGAATTTTTTAATATTAAGATTATAACTTTTTAGGATAGGCCTATATAAGAATATTTGGTAATACTTTACAATAAGGTTCATTAGTTAACATTAGTTACTGTATTAACTAACTTGAACAAACCATGAGCAATACATTTGTTACAGTATTTATTTATCTTTGTTAATGTTAGTTAATAAAAATGTAAGCTTTAATTGTTTGTTCATGTTAGTTCAGAGTGCATTAACTAATGTTAACAAGATTTTTAATAAAGTATTAGTAATAGTTGAAATTAACATTAACAAAGATTCATAAACGCTGTACAAGTGCAGTTCACTATTAGTTCATGTTAACCAATGTAGCTAACTAATGTTAACCAATGAACCCCACCGTAAAGCGTTACCACATATTTATATCACAAAGTTAATCTATATATTTGTCAGCATGGCACATTCAACACAATGACACTAGACTAAAATTAAATGGGTTTAAATTAAATTTAATGTAGATTTCTAGACTCATATCTCATGGCATTTAATTGAATAAAATTAGACTAAAACTAAATCAATTCAGATGACAAAAATATGACTAAAACTAAATAATTTTTTTGTCAAAAGACTACAATGTTTAATCTGTGTTTGTTCTGCCAGGTCAAATTTTTGAGGTGTTTGATTTCTTTTTCTATATAAGGAAATAAAACCTCATAAATAAACTTTCTTGGTTTTCACTGACCTACAGTAGCTACGTTTACATGGACACATTTTGCCTTCATCGGATTAAAATCCTTCCGATTAATAAATCCTATCATAGCGTTTACATGAACACTTAATAATGTGATTGGATTGATGTGCGTGTTTATATGACACAAGATTTACATCAGATTTGATCATTTGACATGCGCACATTGCACAAATATAGTTTCACACTGTTTCAAGATTTGCTTTGTGCCTTACTGATTATAAAGCAGCAGCAAAAACACCCATTCACGTGTACCCAAAAAGCATATTTTACTTCACGCGGTGCTGCAGGGACTGTTCGCGAGAGCGAGTCCAAACACACGCGTTTGTGGATCAGAGAATAAATCATGGACTGACCGGACAACGCTGTCTTGTATCACTTTATGGGGAATTGGACGGATAATAGGAACAAGATTAACAAGACAATCACTTCTTGTGACTTCCTTCAGCAAAACAAACTCGAGTTATTTGCGTCACATGTCATTACGGCAATTCTACGTCATTGCACGTGTGAATATGCTCCACACTCCCGTCCTGTAGGTGGCGGAAATGCACCTTTCAGTGCGTTTGCCAACCGCCATTAAAAAAAGAAAAGATCGCACATGCGCAGAGCCTCCCAGTTTCAGTTATCCATCCGATCAAGTGTATACATGTCATTTTGAGCAGATTACAAAAGGTATAAACCACCCCTAACAAGCGGATTAGATTTTTAATCAGATTGGCACTTTTTAGTCCGATTGAGGTGTTTACATGGAGCATTTTTATTCAGATTGATAATTTAAACGGATTACAAATGTCCATGTAAACGCAGCTAGTGTCTCTTTGTGTTGAGGACTAGCGCATCTTTGAGCCAACATTCAGTACGAGTAAACTTTAGTACCTTTAAATTGGGTTACTTTAATACTTTTACTCAAGTCGTATTTAAATTGGTGACTTGTTACTTGTAGTGGAGTAATTTTTACAGTAATGTATCTGTACTTTTACTCAAGTATGGCTTTCAGCTACTCTTTACACCTCTGCCGTGTTTCAGCCTTTGCCCGGTCCTAATGGCCGACGACATCTGTGTCAAATTTCAAGAGTTTTCGAGTATGTTAAGGCACCCAAATAGGCTTTATGCCCAGCTGCACTACTTCCTGAACTTCAGCCAGCTCCTTGGCTGTTTCTCAATATGCGTTCTTCAGCGATCTTGCGTCCTTGTGTCCTCGCTCTACGTCATCATCAACAGTCGAAGTTCAATTCCAATTCTCAAGAACGCAAGTACAGAGGACGCATGAAAATACCCGGATGTTTCCTTGATATCGAGGATGCATCGAGTGCAGACTTGCACGCTGAAATCTGGGGAGGTCACGTGACCAGCAGGAAGATCGCACACATATCAATTCTCACAGGTGCGTTCTGTGTTCTCGCGACCTTCTGAGTTCGTTCTTCCAAGGTCGCCTGGCAAGACCAATCTTCATGAGAACGCAAGTCCGTTCTTTGCGTTCTTGGAATTGAGAAACAGCCCTCGTTTCCTGTCTGCCATCACTGGACAAACCGATCAATCCAGGTGTGCCTGACCTCAGTAGTCAAAAACAAACTGATTAATCCAGGTGTGCCTGACCTCAGTAGTCACAACAACAATAATCAGACACACCTGGATTAATCAGCTTGTCCAACAATGGCAGACAGGAAACAATGAGCTGGCTGAAGTTCAGGAAGCAGTGCAGCTGGGAATAAAGCCTATTGCCCAAAAATGTAATAAATAAATAAATAAATAATAAAAATAATAAATCCGAGCAAGAACAATAGGGCGTAGCACCTTTATGGCCTGCTCCTCGGTGCTCGGGCCCATAGAAACACAAACATCGTGAGTACGGTTAAACGTTACCTTTAATGACTCAGAAGCTCTTCTAAGCTCTTTAATAACTGATGACAGGGCCTCAGGATTGATCCCCTGTTCACAAAGACGCACACATATGGACAAAGACTCCATGTCCAATCCTGTATTCAGAAGCCTTGATATCTCCAGGAGTACTGGAAATGTAAGAAAAAGCCCAAAGGACACCGATAATGTCTTATTACTGTATAATTAAAACATAATTTTTAATATAATCATACAATAAAGCGAGTCTGAACGTCTCAACAATCTACACCTTAAGTAAGCCAAAGTAATTTAATTAATGCTATAACGTTTAACGTCTTAACGGTTTATTAAATTGTGGATATCTATTAGCGTGCTGACATATCAAACCACATGCATCTTACCATCCATAGTCTCACGGACAGCATTCATGCTTGTGATACTGGCCATAATGCGAATGTGCTAAAGATAATACAAAACTCGGTGTTCCAACCACAAGACGTGGACACATCTATTCCCTTAATTCCTTCCTGCTATTATCATCATCTGTGCACGTAAAACCGTATGAGTTCCAACAAACTTCTTCTTCTTCTTCTTCTTATTTTATGGCAGTTGGCAAACAACGTCTGGTTGCATTACTGCCACCTTCTGAAATGGAGTGTGGGTCTGAATACTATTGTTCCTACACTTAGTTCCAACAAACGATACACACTATCTGATAGCAATCGAAGACTAGAGGGTATGCACGTGACGTCACCTTCGGCGAAAGTTACTGCAGTTACGCCCACTGAGTGGCAAAAGACAGAGCGGAAACATTTGTGTACACTGTGAAATCAGCGAAAAGACGGGGAAAACATGTCTAATTGGGGAAAATGGCAAGCTGTTGTGCGATAGACTGTGCTAACAGATTCAACAAGAATTCGGAGCTATCGTTTTACAGATTGCCAAAAACACGGAAAGGAGAAGTAAATTGATACTTTCACGCCAATGTCCAAAGACCACAGGTGGCTTGACACGTTGCTAGGGTCACCATCAAGCAGAGGTTTTACTTTCTACTTAAAAGTATTTTTTCAAGTATTTGCATTTTATCAGTGTTTTTTTAGAAACATACATTCCAAAGCATATAATTATCATAATTTTTACTCATTACATTTCATAAATACAAGTTTATGTTTTACATTTAATATTTAAGTACATTAAGGTACTTTTACTCAAGTAAAAGTACACAATCTTTATTTTATTTGGTATTAAATAAATGTTAATATGCAATATAAAGGAGTACACAGTATGATTATAGAATGTAGTGAAGTAAACTTTTTCCCAAGACAAACACCCTAATAAAGCACAGATGCTTGGAAAATTTAACTAATGTAACGAAGTGTTGTCCACCTCTGCTATCAAGTCCAACTAAATTCAATTTAAGCTGATGATAGTCAGTTTTACTGGTATTTTCGCAGCAGCCGCTATTAAAACCAGCCATTTTGTTAAACGTTTTGCCACTCAACCGGCGAGCTCTCGCGTGGTCACGTGGAAAAGTGACGTCAATGCATACCCTCTATTTGTTGTGGTTTCAATAAAGTTTTTAAACATTTGAAAGGAAATGACGTGATGGTAGGTTGACTTGTCGCGTTGTTTTGTTAAAAAAAATCTCATTGGTTGGTTAGCACTGTCTGCTAAATTGCGATTGGCCAGCACGACTGAGGCGAAATTAAATCAGACGTTAAAACTGTAAGCTACACTGTTTGTGTAGTTCTGGTGCCGTGTAAGTATGTTTGATTAGGGACATTAATTTAATTAAATGTTACGTATGTTAAGGTTACACGCTTAGTCTAAGATAGAGAATACGATTAGTAATCGTATAATGTGATATATGGGGTGATATATGATCAAACAAAGTTATTTGTGTAGTATATTTAAGAAGCTACATCGTTTCACTTGTGTTACTTTACTATTAAAGTCCAGTGTGGCTGGCTTTCAAAGATGGGAGATGTAGCAGAAATCCACATAACACCCGAGACTCCGGGAAGACCAGCTATTTTAAATCCGTTTGAGAGCCCAAACGACTATCACCGCCTGCATGAAGCTCTTGTGCCCAGCCCGTCTGTGTTCAAGAGATCCAGGAGCTCATTAGCAGTGAGTATCTCACTTAGTATTCTGTGAACATAGAAATGAAATAACGTTAGATTAATTTCTGTTTTTATTTTTATTTATTTTATCTTTGATGTTCGTCCCAGACACCAGCAAAGTTTAAGTGGTCCATTGATGAAATGGCAAATTTACTTCCAGTGGAAATAGACCCAGAGGATATTCACCGCCAGACTGTTTTTCTAAGCCAAGCCAGGTATATGTTGCTTTTAATATTAAAGCTCACATAACACATGCTGTTTCTGCTTTAATATCTCATGTTAATCTTAAGTACCTATATAGTAGTATTACATTCTTCATGTATCCAAATTTACAATCAAACTTTTACTGTAGTAATGCAGTACTGTAAATAGCCATTTATCAGGTGATAAATATCATACTGCTTCGCTAAAATGCGGAAAATGTTACAGTTGAAGTCAACTGTTAAAGCATGAAATAAATGTACTATGAATCTGTGAATGTGGGTATAAAGTATAATGTGGGTTTATTATCAGTAATGAACTAATCAAGGTAATCATTAACACGCAAAAACCATTTTAATCATGAACTTACAAAAAGAGAGTACAAGGTGTGTTTATTTATTTGTAAAGAGAACAGATGAACAGAGACCGTGCATCATTTTACATGTTTAAAATCACATGAAGCAGATGAATGAATATCTCGCAGGGACAGACAGCTGAGGCGATAAAACACGCAAACATTGTGCTGAACAGGCAAATATAATCAAATCACAAAATAATTAAATTAAAATAGCAACAAACGTGTAAAATCTGAATTTAATTACTCATGAAACTGTATCTGAAACCATCTTGTGTAATAAACGCAGGCAGAATAATGCAGACTCTCGCGCTCTTCCATTACACTTTGGTTAACCCGATGTGACACGCACGCACACAGTAAAGTTGCCGAATCACAGACCAGTACTTTGCAACGAAGTTGACCAAACCACGAAAAATACCAGATTATCTGAGCATTATGTCCACGCAAAGGCAGCTCAAATCTGCGCTCCATCACGCAGACTTTAAAACAGCAAACAGGCAAAACATTAAATATCATGATGACTTGCATACTGTAGCATTCTGCTAATGTTAGCCAACTCTGTTTGCCACATAGATATGTATAAAGGCTAGATGTCTTATGGCGGAGTCTCTAACGTCATCACCTGGCAGCCATCTTACCTCAGACAGCTCGCTCACTCGTAGCATTGAGTTTAATGGTGTAGGTACGGTTTGGTTTCTTACAAACGTTATTAACGTGGCCATAATTCTGGATAATTTAACATGTTTCATCAATTTTTTTATTTTATTTTTAGTATAAGTATGCAGTGTAATAGGTACATCTTTGACGTTTATAACAAACCAAACCGTTTGAAAATCAGTAAAAAAATTAGGCAAGTTATGGTCATTTAAAAGTACGTACACCATTAAAACTCAATGCTAAGAGTGAGCGAGCGCCCTGTGGTAAGATGGCCGCCCATTTGCCAGCAGCGCGGGCAAGACATCTAGCCTTTATACATATCTATGGTTTGCCAAAAGTCCTGGAAAAGCACAGTGTAAATTCGATCATGATCATTTTCTGCTGCTCAATCTGGTCCAAGCTCCTTATTTCTTTCTTTATTCTTCAGCTGAATGCCTTGTAAAAGGTGATTTTGTAAGGATAAAATCATATTTCCTTTATTTCAAGATATTTCACTTGCTTTCACCGATCAGTACAGAAGTAATTAAAAATTTTAATTAAAAAGTGAATATGGATTAATCTTTTTTTACGAAGATGCAAAAGATATAAAAGTTTTCTTTTCTTTTAGTATTTAATTAACTTTGATTTAAAGAGACATTAACAGGTTAGGCTTATTATAAGACCGAATGCAATACAATTTTTATTCAAGACATACAGTTACCAAATGTTTACTTTGAAAATCACCAAGACGGCTATTTTGACATATGAGCATTTGTCCTTTTAAGCCAAAAAGGTTGGTTTAATGCATGTCGCGCTTTCAAGTTCAATGTGGCAATCCAGTCCAATTAACAATCATACATTAGCTTATAAAGATCACTTCAAGAATAAAAACATGGTGCTGGGTTTTGTTGTAAAAGAAATGCCAATCTTAGACTTTATTCAGTCCACAAGACAATTCTGAAAACATGATGTATTAGCAATGTACGACTTTACTTACATAATTTAAAAGACATTCCTAGCATTATGTATACATGACATTTATCTTTAGTTGGTATGGCAAGTATTCATTAAGTTACAGACAGAGCATTTTCTGACTCGTTTCTGAAAGGACTTCACTGAGGGAGCACAACAAACATCATGTATGAAAAGTAGAATGTAGAATGGGGGAGTATTTGAGGTGAAGTAAACGTTGTCAGCAGGATGAAGAGTAAGTATATGAAGCCTAGGGAAGATGACCTAATTGATAAAGGACTTAAATCAGTGGCGCTAGGGATGGATAGAAGGAATAGGCAGAGATGGACAGCATTTTAGTAGCTGGTATAAGAAATTAAGAGAACCAGGTGTTTGCTGCTTTGACACAACTGTCAGGCTATGCCAGTACTGTTAATAGCATTTCACCTCGACGAGAAATCTGATATCTCGCGATATCAATATAAAGTTGCGTTTGTGTCAAAAACATTTGCTTGCATTAAATTATTTTGTAATTACAAAATAGAGCATTTTCATCCTATGCTCCTAAGCTTTGGAACTCTCTTCCAGCTGACATAAGGGAAGCAAATACTTTAGAGACTTTTAAATCTCGTCTTAAAACGTTTTATTTTAGTATTGCTTTTACTTGATTATTTTATTTTCCTTATTATTTTTGTTATCTATATTTTTTGTATTTTTAATGTGTTGTATTCTCTGTAAAGCGCTTTGAGAAAGCCACTTTTAAAGGCGCTCTATAAAATAAAGGTGGTATTATTATTATTATCATAATCCTGACGAACGCACGCATACATTTGCTCCTCTTAATGGTTTGTGAATCTGGCAGTAATACTTGCGATTACAGAATAATATAATTTTGTTTGTAAATGTGTGTGAAATGCAGAGCTCTTGACTGTTAGATGTTTTGCCAAAAGAACTACACTGTAAAAAAGAAATTGTTGGCTCAATGAATAATTTTTTAGTAACTACTTCCACAGAAATTTTACGTTCACTCAATTTCTGTCTCCAAAGTGTTACCTGGATTGATGTTTTTTAGTTGGCCCAAACTAGGCTTGCCGCGATAGTCGGTGAAACGGTGATAACCGGTGCTTCAGCCTCTCACCGGTTATATCACTTGCCCACCGCGACACCGTCTTTCACCGTCGTTTTGATATTTTCATGTAATTAAATCATTTAGTTTCGTTAGAGAGAGCAAACACTTACAACTGGAAGTGTCTGTTGTCTGAATTCAGCGGGGCTGAACGCGCGTCACGTCACAGAGCAGCCGCAGGTGTCAGATTTCATTTGTTCCTGTCAGAGTTTGCAAGGCGAGCTGACTGACCAGATGATGACAGAAGCCGCGTGCTTTGCTCGTTTTTGTTATAATATACATATATGATGTTTAATATAAGCGAGATCGTTTTGTTGTTGTGTTTTTCATCAAGAAAAACATTGAACCCATCATTCAAGCAGCGCTTTTATGGAGAAGTAGCAGGTTGCTCTGCTTGGGACTGGCGGGTTCTGTGAGAATTACCTGCCCACATTGACTCAAGCACTTAAGTAAACTAGCTGTTGCACACATATCTATGGTTGCACTCACATTGCACGCAAATTCATAGCCGATTTAACGCAGCTTACGCAAGCGATGCATTTAAACAGTTGCGTAATTCAAAAGTGAAAGTAAAATGTGCACGTCTGCATGCGCATTTATAAGCCCCTCCCACTCGGTGATACCGGGATCACCGAGTTTGTGACGCGCTGATTAACCGGTGGGAAAATTACGTCACCGCGGCAACCCTAGCCCAAACTTGACTCAAATATAAAAAAGTATGTTTTAGGGTTGGGCGATGTCCCCATAAATTGGCAGTTGACGATGGTTACGTAAACCATCGCGATGGACGATGATATCGTTAGGTGTGGGGGGGGTAATTTTAATTTTTCGTTATTATTCGTTATTGTATAATTATTATTCGTTATTTTACTTTATTACTTCCACTTAAGAAAAGTTGTGCACTTTTTATTTTAATATATATTTTACATAAATACTATTCTGTACTTAAAATCTATAATTTTGTTATTTTACTATCCCAACTACTATAGGTTGCACATAAGGGGAAAAAGTAGCTTTAATCCACTGAAGAAGAGTTGTGCACTTTTAAGCACTTTTTAATCTCTTTACATAAATATTTTTTTCTATTTAAAAGCTATAATTTCATTATTTTACTAACCCAACGACTCCTCCGCGCTTTCCAAATTTTGCACGTAAATATCTGTGCATATGTGCCACCAGTACTCCGTCAGAGAGCGGGTCTTCAGCACCACGGGGAGCAGCCAGCACTTCAATCCGCAGCTTATTAAAACTAGACAAAGTGAACAGGGCCAGACACATCGAAATTTAAACATGGTCTGTGTATGTAAATCCCGCGTTTCGGTCGGAGTGTTGTTCCCGTTTTCTTGTTCTTGACGTTCGCTGAATTCTGGGTTTAATCTGCCGCTTCAGTGCAGTATAGCCTCAATGTAACAATGAGCACGATCTCCCGAGACACTACAATAGGCTACTAATAAATGATTAATATGGGCTGTTTTCTTGTACAAAATTAATTATTTTAAGATAAATGTACAACATGTAAAAAGACAAGATTCTAGCAATGTCAAGATTAGGGATGGGCATTTTCCAGTAACTTACTATTACCAGTAATTTACTATTACTTTTAATATTTAATTTTTCGAATATTTAAGCTCTTAAAGAACGAATATTCGTTTATTTAAATTATGTTAATTAAGACATGCGTGTTTTGTATTTTTCATTTTGTCATAATTTCACAGAAGGCTTAATTAGGAAATATCCACAACAAGCTAAACTTATATTCTGTATGTATATATATATATATATATGTATGTATTTTTAAGTTGAAAACATTGTAAAAAATATATTTTATTTATATATATTTTAAATTCTTCTTAAAAAATATCCTACAGAAAAAAATGCGTTAAAACTTAATGCGGAGCGAAGTCTAGTCAAATCCTTAGTTTCAAGTCGGTCGTTAGTATTAATTCATTACTGTTTGATCTTACATACATTATATTATACCAAATATTATACACTAACCCCAAATCTAAGCGAAGTTTGAGGACTTGCGAAGTTTAAAGTTTGAGGACTTGACAAAGTAGGCTATCATCATTTAAACAGACTCAAAACACCAAGAGCCCGGAGCAAATAAAAAAAAAAAACACATCTACATAACCGACTGCTCAGTCGCCATTTAAATATCTTCTCAGTTTAGTTTGACATGTATTTGTGAATAAAGAAAACCGTATTTATCCTACCTGCTTCGGTGAAAGCCCGTTCTTCTGACTAGATACAATAATGCTTTGCTTTAAACTGCCATGTGCAGTTATCCGGTTCATTTTCAAAAGAGCACCGCATATAATAAATGTTCTCCGTTTCATTTCGTTCTCCGTGTCTGTCTCCTTATTAACAAAATAAAGTAGACTTTATAACAGAAAGCTTACAAATCTCTCATGATGTGTTGATTCGGGCGGCGGAGAAGCACGTTTAATAACACGTGAGCCCTCACTGAGCCAGTGGCCAAATACGGCGCGGCGCGGACAAACCCGGAGATAAAAGGAAAAACTTAAATTCGTCTGCATTGCCAAACAATCAGAAATACATACAAATTAATGTTCATGTATATTTTACATTTAAGTGTGTAAAAGACAGTATAGATGAAGTGAAAAAGCATCAAATAAGTTGTTACCCTTTGGTGGCACATTAAAAACAAACAAACATTCGAAAAACATTTTTTAAATTCGAATTATTATTGCCATTCGAATATCCGTGCCCATCCCTAGTCAAGATCAAATGCCTGACAGGATATTTTCACAGACTAACACACGTCACGTCTCAGGCATAGACTACAGAATTTAAAATAGCATATATGCATTAGTTATATTTTCTATTTAATTTATAGAGCAATTCACGCAAAGATATTAGGTTAACTATAGTCTATATAAAAGAGAGTAAGTGTATGTCGACTCGCAGCGGAGTGGGGAGGGGGCGTGGCATCACGATGGTGTCTCTCCATCGTTATGTCAGTCAACCATCACGATGGACGATGATATCGTCTATCGGCACAACCCTAGTATGTTTGCTAAACTAGCTTTATAGTTCATTCAACTAAAATGTTTTAATCAGTTGAATCTTTAAAAACTTACAGCAAAGACTCTGTCAATTAAAATGTAAGTATTCACTCAATGTTTTATGTGTTACTTCAATTAATATTTCATATTTGGGATTTTTTTAATAACATTTTTTAATTATTTATCAAATAATTTATGCTGGTGTGGTTAACAAAATAATTAACTTCAGTCACATAAAAACAAAAGCTTTTAATTCACTTATTCACTTATCATACAGACTGTAGCGAATTTCAGCGGGAGGAGGGGAATAACGTTATTTGAAACACTATGAACCTCCGACCGAAACACTACGGGGATTCCCAAGGGAATCTTAGATTTTAGCTCAAAAGGGAATATTATGTATAATTAACTGTAATTAACTATACAAGTTTATCAGGTTTTACCTGGCGTAGCAGAATTAATAATAACAATTAATTAATATGTTCGTCCACCGAAGATATATATCCATAATCGTATATTAACGTCTAAGAAATGTTAATTTCATGGCCTTTAAAATTAACCTTCTCACTGATATACAGTGCTACTCGCAGCGTGTAGCTGGATCAAAAGGCAGAAATAGTGACTTTAATTTCATGAGCATTGAACACAGAAACAATTCAATTGTGAAAATGCAAAACCGGTTTATTAACTATAAAACGAAGTACACATAACGACTAACTAAACATACACACATACAATAACATACAACATAGATGAGAAAGAAAAGATTGAAAAAACTAGAGAGAGTAAAAGATTGGCAATAGCACTATTGCTTAACATCTGCACAAACCATCGGAAAATCTCTAAGGATCGCCTTAATTTTCATAAGGGGTAAAGCTTGAACATCAGCGAGTAAAACGAGTTTATACTTGCGTTTGGCTCTTTGTTATGCGGTGCGAAGTTTCTTATGCTCGCGGTGCAAGCAAGGAGAGAAAGAGAGAATCCAGGTGTGTTCGTTTAAGATGGAAATCCGTTAAGTTGTTTCGTAGGGCGGATTGGTCCGCGGGGTTTTCCGAACTCTAGCGCAAAGCCAGGAAAGACTGTCCCGAAGAGACAGGACAGGGCTCAGAGAAAAGATGATGAATCCGAGGGACTCTGGGTGAGTCTCAGCGAGTTTCCAAACTGCGCTGGCAGGTTACCTGAGTAACCGGGCGATTGAGCGCTCATGAGTGAACTAAGCCACTGACTAAGATACTGAGCGAATTGAGCTATTGAGCGAACTGAGCTATGATGGCTTGGGCGATAGGCCGTTTTGACCTTTCACGCGCCCAGCCCATTTTAGGCTTATGGTAATATGATACATAGAAATTATTGGGAAATAAAGAGTAGATTAATTTGATACTAGACAAGACATGGGTTTAAGATCACGTTGAATAATAATTTTATACCTTAGATATGAACCATGCTACAGTGAATAAAATCTAACTAAAGTGTTAACACACAGTTACATCACACATGCATGATCATGCAGTAAAGGGATATAACATATATATACATTTAAACAGCTCATTGTGATTTTTAAACGTGGTTTCATCAGAGACATATCGTCTGTGCCCCCTGCTGTGTCTCTGGCGATCGTTGTTCGAACAGCGAAGCTTTCTCTGGTGGAATTCCTTTGAACCTCCTTTGAAGACTGCATTTGTTTTGTATATCTGGGTGATTGTGTTATCAGCACACAGAGTTATCTAAAGTCACAATTTTAGGGCTGTTTACGATCCAGCCGCCAAATGGCCTCAATCTGACTCCGAGCCATTTGCTACAAGACAGAACAAACAGAATTAAGTCTTCTCTAAATAGAGGGCATAAAACAGTCCAAAAAGCTCTCCAAAGTCAGTCAGAACATCTGCAGGGTCATTTAGGAGAACTTCAGCCCGTACAAGAGGAGACAGTCTCCCATGTATCCCTCTGGTCTGCCTCTCCACATCATCTCCGCTCTGGTTTAATAAACAGAGAAATATAAATACACACACACACACACACATTAGGGGTGGGCGATAAACTGGTATGATAGTAATTACCGGTATTGTGTCACGCCATGATATGGATTTTGCAAAACCGTTGATACCGGCGTTACATATTTTAAATTCTATTTTTGCACTTATCAGGTTCCCCTGGGGGTGTTACAAAAAACTAACCTTCAGAAAGTTATATCTATGGCCTTAAAACGCCCAGATCTTCATCCTAGGACTTAAATTTAACTTTATGAATGTCATTTTTTTTAAGACCCCGCGAAGTCTTAAAAGTCATACCTCCGTTCCCGAGATGCGCTGTCCACAGAAACACAAAACGAAAAGCTCTGATCGCACTTCAATCCATTTTTAATCATCATTTTTTTTAAGAGGATGCACATAATAGTGCACGCAAATCCTGCCAAAGACTATATTTCAGGTGTTGTGATCTGTATACAGTGAGTTTGGTGAGAAACAAGCCCGTGGCTTACCTAAGCATTACCAGGTTCTGAAACATAACAGAACCCAGAAGCGAACAAAATCAACACTGCTTTATTGAAAATCAACTTAAACAGTCTGCCTGTCGAGTGCCAAGGCACCAACAGCGCGTCAACAGTGTTATACATTTAGGAGGCTTTTTTACCTCACTGCTTCAAAGTCATTTAACAGTGTTACTCCCTTTTCACTCTGCTGATCTGCTCTCTACTAGTGATGGTCGTTTTCGAAGCACAGCTTCATGAGGCTTCGAAACATTTACGAATCTTTTGTTTCGAATTAGTGGTTCGGAGCTTGTTTCAAACTGGCCCAAGTCACGTGATTTTAGCAAACAAGGCTTCTTTACGTCACAACTGTTTCGAAACCTTTCGAAAATCCGATTTTTCACCAGTAGGGGGAGTTGATCACAAATGACCAGTGGCTAATATGTTTAGGTGAACTCGGGTCAGTTTTATTATGAAAGTACATAAAACATTTATCCTTCTGACTAATAACACTGCCATTTTGTCTACTTTTTGTTTATAGACAGATTTAATGACAAAAATGTGCATAATTAAAAGGGTAGTTAGTTTTAATGATTTGTTTGCCCCAAATAAAACTAAAAACACATAATAGACTTTTAACTATGTCTTAATCAAGTTAAATAATTTTTTTAACATTTTAATACAAATCTTGCTATTATTTGGATAAAAAAGTGTAAAATGTTTGGACATATCTGCTTTTACACTATTTTGACCAGCAGGGGTCGCCACCGTGTGTGGTGTTTCGAACTGCTTCGAAAAACTGAATCAATTTTCGAAGCAATTGGTTCAATTGATTCGAAGCTTCGAAAAGCTTAATTTCTCCTATCACTACCCTCTATTGCGCCCTGCACGCGCTCTCCAGGTAAGCGATTGGAGGACAGAAAGCAAGAAATTACCGTAATAAACCATAATTTGCCAAAAAGTGCAATTTATCTTCTTTTAGGAACCATTCCTTTTTTGATAGCGCAAATGGTTGAGGAGTTATGGTTAAATGAATAGTGCTTTCAGAGTGCTTTAGCGGATAACGTAAGCAACGTACCAAACACATTAAAACAGCCTTTAATGGTAAATTTTGTTTTCTTAATGCAGATTTATTAATTAGAGAGGCTATTAAACAATACATAGTGCATATTTACGCATAAAAACGTATGAGTGGAGTGTTTTTGGCACTGTGAATCTGCTGGTTAATTAAATTAAATGCAATAAATACATTTATTAATATAACTAACTTGTATTAATAAACTGCATTTATTAATGTGTTCAGGGATTAATAATAATTTAAAGTGAGATGGCATCTCCCATCAGATGTTCATATTAACAACAAAAAGAAAATCTTGTTCTTTGTTTATTTATAAATCAAACAGACACAAGATATACACAGCACACAGCTTTAAAGTTGTTGGATGTAGCGTAAAACATTGTAATAAGGCACATAGCCTACCATCAAATGACCATACTAATTTCCATATTTTCATACTTCCCATATTAGTGACAATATGCATAAGAAGATGAGTCCACCCATCCACACAATGGCGCTTTTAAAGGAAAAAATGGGAAAAGATAAAAAATCATGTCTATGTCCAATCCCTCACTTATTAGTAACATAAGGTTAAAAATACAAATTTTGTCCGTAATTTAACTAAGGTTTACGACAGTGTGACTCCAAAATGTTTTATCTCATATGGCAACATACCGTAATACAGATATACCGGCCGAAGAGTGAAAAATACCTTGATATTAATTTTTGCTCATACCGCCCACCCCTAACACACATACATAAACATGTTTAATATAATAAAGCTTGACAGTGAAAGACTTTATTCCCTAAAATAACGTTAGGCCAAATTTCCCTCAGAATTCACACGTAATTAAACACTATTGGGCGGTTTTCTCGGACAAGGCTTATCACTGACTAAAATACGGACATTTCTAAACATATGAGTTCTGTTGTTTTGTCTCAAAATGCATGCCAGTATTGTATTTTATAAGGTTTGTTTGTAAAAATGTCACAATTATAATTAAGACCGAGTCCTAAACCCTGTCCGGTACCAACCCTATTATCCAGGGTATCTTAACTCTTTCACCGCCGGCGTTTTTAAAAAAAGTTGCCAGCCAGCGCCAGCGTTTTTCATGATTTTCACAAAAGTTTAATGCCTTCCAGAAAATGTTCTTCTTCAAATATATAAACATACAATATACCAAATGAAAGAACAGACCCTCTGCTTTCAAACAAAAAAAAAAACGTTTCATCCTACCTTGAGGAGTTCTTTTGTAATCAGCTTTTGAATATGGGTAGGTTTCTGCAAAAACACCACATTTTGAGCAAAAAGCAGAAATAATTCAATTTTTGTGACGGACTTTTCATAGAGATTCTATTCAGAGCGATCTTTAAAACGGACACGGACATGCAGCAGCTTGCCATAGGGCAATACTTCCGGGTTAAAAAAGTTGCGGAAGGGCACCACCTAGTGGATAATAGTGGTATTGCAGAAAGACGGAAATACTCGTCATTGGCGGGGAGGCGTTTTCTCTTGATTGCCGAGATATCTCGTCAGTGGCGGGGAAAGAGTTACCTAAAATAGCTCCACTTTACTTCGGACACATAACATAACACCTTTAAATATATCTTTACAAAAATATCATTACAAGTACGTCGAGTATTTGCGTCTTTGCTAATTAATATAGTCTAAAATTAGCATTTAATTACAACCACTTACCTGACGTGAACTTAAGGAGCTGATTGATCTCAGATGAAATGACATGTGATCCAGATCCTTCCGTTTTAAATTCAAAACAAAAACATGCATGCACGCACGCTCATACATACATATATGCACACACGCACACGGGTATATTTAGAAGTTTTATTTAAGATTGTTATGATATTGGGACTATTTCTCCACTCGCTCATTCAGCTCTGAAGTTCAAATTCGCAGGCTTGACGCAGTCCGGTTATAACAAATGTGAAAGATATGAAATATCATTCAGCAGCGATATTAATTAAGTGCAATCCTAAAATATGATTTAAAACATACCGGTAAACCTTTTATTATTAAGTATAAGAAATTAAAGCACATACATTCACGCCTGAACAACTCTTACAATTACATTTTGTGACCAAATAACAGTAATATTATGAGCTTTTTGTTGTCAGGAAACATAGCTGTTGTAGCAAATGGCTCGGAGTCAGATTGAGGCCATTTGGCGTCTGGATCGTAAACAGCCCTAAAATTGTGACTTTAGATAACCCTGTGTCCTGATAACACAATCACCCAGATATCCACCACCTATCAGGGGTGTAAAATGGGCAACAATTAAAACAAATGCAGTCTTCAAAGGAGGTTCAAAGAAATTCCACCAGAGAACCTGAGACCCGATCGAATGACAGTCGCCAGAGACACAGCAGGGGGGGCACGGACTATATATCTCTGATGAAACCACGTTTAAAAATCACAATGAGCTGTTTAAATGTATATATATATATGTTATATCCCTTTACTGCATAATCATCAGTGTTGGGGTAGTTACTCAAAAAATGTAATTAGTTACTAGTTACTAGTTACTTCTTAAAATTGTAATGAGATTACTTTACTAGTTACTGCATTTGAAAAGTAACTTCACTACTTATTACTTTACTTTCCTTTTTCTTAATTTACCACATAGATACATGGACATGGTTTAGGCGGGGTCGGCTGATGATGAGTGACTACTTTAAATGACCGGCCAGGGCTCTAGACTAACTTTTTGCACTGGTTGCACTGGTGCGCCTAACATTTTTTCTTAGGTGCACCAGCACAAAAGTTAGGTGCACCCTAATTTTTGACCCCATCGGATTTATAGTTCGCCCAAAAATTAAAATTCTCTATAATTTATTTGTAAATCAGGTTTGTAACTCTCATGTTGTTACAAACCTGTATAAATGTCTTTGTTCTGGTGAACATGAATGAAAATATTTTGAGGAATGTTTGTAACCAAACCATTCATGAGCCCCATTCACTTCCATAGTATTATTTTTTCCTACTATAGAAGTGAATGGGGCTCATGCTTGGTTTGGTTATTAACATTTCTCAAAATATGTTGCTTCGTGTTTATCAGAACAAAGATATTTATACAGGTTTGTAACAAAATTTATAATTTATTTTTTGGGTGAACTGTCCCTTTAACACCGCAAGTTTAGCGCCCATGGTGGTTTCATACAGAATATAAACATGTAGGCTATTTTATAATTTTCATGTTGTCATTCCATTTTCCTTATACGAGTCATGCACAGTCCTGTTTGATAACCCGCATCCGCGCGATTAAAATAACAGTTGACCCGTTATCCGACATCAGCATCAATTTATTTCATACCCGTTTTACATAAAGACTGCGACCGGCCGCACCGCAAATCGTGATGTAAGTAGAAACCTTTAAAGATCTTCATGCAGAACATTGACAGAAATAAGCACAGGACCATGCTTGTTCAAATATATTATCATTTAATGTGAAACTTTGTGAGGGTCGGCTGATTGACAGCTGAGCGGTCAGCAGTGTTTGAACACTCATCAGCGCTGCGCTTATATTTATTATTACCTTATAAATTGATGATATGATTGCAGTGATTCCAAAGGGATGTCCAAAAAAACTCAAGTAGAATGTTAAATGTTTAAAGTTTAATGTCTCTTTCTCGCTGCCCTGTGTAAACCCACGCGCATTTTGCATTACCTTAAATTACCTTAAATTATGGTCATACAAATAAAAGTAAAACAACATTCAAAACTGTAATGTGTAAATTTATTTATGTAAAGTTACACTCGCAATAATAACAAAACATTGTGCTTTTTTAAACAGGTAAAAAGTGTTTTGTGCTGCATCGGTTTGGGAGCGCGTCACACAATAAATAAACTCATATAGGCTACTTTTGAATTCGTTTTGGTAATTTGCTAATTATTTAAGGGAAACACATTTCATATAGGCTTATTTATTTTATTATTTTTTCACCAAAGAAAGACGTAATCATCACGTTCTATTCATTTTAATGCTTTTTGCGCATAAACTAAACCCTTGGGGGAATTATTTATAAATGAATCAACAACGCAAATCAAGGAATTAACTTATTTCTCTATTTAAGACAGTCTGGCAGGGCGGTAACAGTGATACATCAAACACCGAAAAGTTTATAGGATTAGATTTGGAAGTAAGATTATGAAGAAAACAGCGGTCCTGACTCCTGGCTTTTTTCTATAAATTGAGCACACGCGACATTGCTGTTCGGGTTACGTTCAAATAATTTCTTTAAAAGAATTATGCTCTGGCTCTGACTCGATTGAGGTTCGTTACCTAATTCCGTCTTCGGGTTCGGACCTCTCGATCCCTGACCGGTAAGTTAAGCAGGATCTTTCGCCACAAGTGTTGTATTGCCATGATGGGCTTACAAATGCTCAGACAGGTTGCTCATCGCGTTGTCAGCAGTTGAAAGACACTTGTCGTGTGGGCATAGTGTGCATTTCACACGAATATTTATGTACTTTCGAGCAATACGCTGAAAGTAATGTGAATCGCCCCAGTGGCTGAAACCCTCCGTCTTCATTTCCCGCTCCCCTTTGCACCAGCAGCTCCGTCAAATCAATCTCTATGGCAACGGCACACGTACAGGCACACGCATGCACGCACCACTTAAATAGACAGAACTTTACACCCAGGCAAACACTGCTTGGGTAACGCAGGAAAGCGCGTTCCTATAGTCTAGTAAAGTAGTGTAGTTACCAATATTATTAGTGTAATGCGTTACTTTACTTCGTTACCCAAAAAAGTAATGTAGTTACTGTAATCCGTTACTTTGTAACTCGTTACCCCCAACACTGATAATCATGTATGTGTGATGTAACTGTGTGTTAAGATTTTGTTCACTGTAGCATGGTTCATATCTTGGGTATGAAATTATTATTCAACGTGATCTTAAACCCATGTCTTGTCTAGTATCAAATTAATCTACTCTTTATTTCCCAATCATTTCTATGTATCATATTACCATAAGCCGCATCAATGTCATTTAATATCGATTTGAAGAGTTATGGAAACAAACTTTTATCATTATGCAATTACGCAAATGTGATGTCTCAAAGAACAAAGGCTTGTTTCCCTGCGCGATCGAACACTTCGCACATTGGTCATTCACCTAAAATGGGCTGGGCACGTGAAAGGTCAAAACGGCCTATCGCCCAAGCCATCATTGCTCAATAGCTCAATTCGCTCAATAGCTAATTCGCTCAATTAGCTCAGTATCTCAGTCAGTGGCTTAGTTCACTCATGAGCGCTCAATCGCCCGGTTACTCGGGTAACCTGCCAGCGCAGTTTGGAAACTCGCTGAGACTCACCCAAAGTCCCTCGGATTCATCATCTTTTCTCTGAGCCCTGTCCTGTCTCTTCGGGACAGTCTTTCCTGGCTTTGCGCTAGAGTTCGGAAAACCCTGCGGACCAATCCGCCCTACGAAACAACTTAACGGATTTCCATCTTAAACGAACACACCTGGATTCTCTCTCTCTCTCCTTGCTCGCACCGCGAGCATAAGAAACTTCGCACCGCATCACAAAGAGCCAAACGCAAGTATAAACTCGTTTTACTCGCTGATGTTCAAGCTTTACCCCTTATGAAAATTAAGGCGATCCTTAGAGATTATCCGATGGTTTTTGCAGATGTTAAGCAATAGTGCTAGCCAATCTTTTACTCTCTCTAGTATTTTCAATCTTTTCTTTCTCATGTTTTATGTTATTGTATGTGTGTATGTTTAGTTAGTCGTTATGTGTACTTCATTTTATAGTTAATAAACCGGTTTGCATTTTCACAATTGAATTGTTTCTGTGTTCAATGCTCATGAAATTAAAGTCACTATTTCTGCCTTTTGATCCAGCTACACGCTGCGAGTAGCACTGTATATCAGTGAGAAGGTTAATTTTAAAGGCCATGAAATTAACATTTCTTAGACGTTAATATACGATTATGGATATATATGTCGTCGGTGGACGAACATATTAATTAATTGTTATTATTAATTCTGCTACGCCAGGTAAAACCTGATAAACTTGTATAGTTAATTACAGTTAATTATACATAATATTCCCTTTTGAGCTAAAATCTAAGATTCCCTTGGGAATCCCCGTAGTGTTTCGGTCGGAGGTTCATAGTGTTTCAAATAACGTTATTCCCCTCCTCCCGCTGAAATTCGCTACACTGTCATAAGTCTACATATTGACCAGATTTGTCTTAATTAGTTCAGTCAGCATAGCCATTCTGAATGTTGACTTAATTTAAAAATTACCATTCATTTAATGTTTTAAACACAGATTTATGTAGACTTTAAATAATATGTTATCTCAACTAAGCCCAAACAAGAAAATTGGTTTAACTTATATATTTTTGCCCGTCCAACATTTCATTAATTGGATTTTTTACAGTGTATGGAAAAGACAAATGCACTTGATTGCCTTTCCAGTAAGTCACAACATCATTTGAATTAAGTTTGTGTTTTCTCCTATATTTCTATATTGAAAAAGCTTTGACAAATCTTGCTTGTGCAGTGGTTTCAATGCTGGAAAAGCAGATAATAAAATAAAATCTTTATCTTAATGTTTAAGTACTTAGATCATGTATATTTTCAAATAGCCTAGCGTAAGCTAGACCTAACTTGTGTCTATACTGTATATAGGGATTTTCAACATTTTGTTTTACTTGAAAAACATCATATTCATATGAAACTACTTTTATTCAATAAACTGAGATGAATTTTGATTAGAGCCCGACCGATATATCGGCAGGCCGATATTATCGGCCGATATTAGGCATTTTTTAAACTATTCATATCGGCAATTATGATGGCCGATAAACGAATATTAAAAAAATAAATAAAGAAACACGGACGAAACAGCCGTCAAGCATGTCATGAGTGTTGCCATTGTATAGTTTGTGCACCAGAGGGCACTTTACAACTACCCTGTAGGCAACACTCGTGTGTAACGCGTCACACATCCTGCAACCTGCTGATTTCAGTCAGACCAGGGCAGAGACGACAGCGGTTTAGTTGATGGTGAGTTGGTCACGAGACATACATTGCTTGAATAACAATTAAAAGAACACCCCAATCGGTTCTCTTAACTCAAATAAGCATGAAAAATTTGTGACAATCATGTTCAGTTTTGCTGCTGTTAAATAAGCTGAGAGTGAAGCGGAATTACCTAGTAATGTTACGTTGACTGACTGTCCTTTTAACTTTTGACAATGCGACTGAAGTATTTCTTTAATAGTGTGACAGTTAAAGCAATGAGACGTATCATCTCTCCTTAGCCTGTTATATTGAAAATGTATGTTTTACAATTTGCAGTGTGACGTTATTTTTTTGCTAAATAATGTCTCGTCATAGACCTGCTAATGCCAGTATCAGTGGAAGACCGCTAACGTTAACGAGCTTGGAAACCACAACGAACTTATTCTGCCTAAATAAAGTAATGATTACTGTATTTATAACTAGCATATCTCTGGTTACAGTCGCCATAAACCTCATTTCATTGTAAAATGAAAGTTAGACTTGCGGGGAGTGAACATTTAGACATAGAGAAAAGGTATCAAACGTAGCTTTTGCATAAAAGTTCGCTTTTCTTTTATACGTGTGTGAAATTCACTGACGCCAAGTGTGCGTTGCAGACTGTCATTCAGCCGCAGCATTAACGAGTCACATAATGGATTTAGATCGCTAAATAGTAGGTTTTAGAAGGCAGGCAGCAACTGATGATTGAAAATGGTTTGATGTAGCTTGATGGAAAGAATTTAAAAAGTGCAGGTAAAGGGATAAGCAAGCTGACATTGTAGTATACCGGAATATCAGACAAAAAATAGGGCGTCGTCTTATATTCGCGATATTGAGAGTGAGGAGTCACGTGCCGATTTGGGCGGAGTCTGGGCCGGTCGGCCATGATGGTAGGAGACGCTGTCGGTTGAAAATTAATTTTTCACCGGAAAAATTATTTTCTGGTGAAAACCCAAACATACATTTGGAAAATGGGGGGGTCGTCTTATATTCGGGGAGGCAATATAGGGACTAATTATTACACACGCACACAAACATTTAGGGATGACCTTTATCTTGTTTAATATAAATGATGATGATAATGTGATCATTAATTTTGGTGATTATTGCGGTCAATAATAATAATAATAATAGAAGTAATAGTTGTGGCTGTATATCGGCTTATCGGTTTTTAAAACCAACAAACATTTGTATCGGTATCGGCCTTCAAAATCCTTTATCGGTCGGGCTCTAATTTTGATTTTTGTTTCTTGCAATAGAGGATTAATTAGGCGAATGATTATCAATAGACGAGTCATTGTTACACCAATGACTTAAATAAAAAAACACAATTTGTACATAATTCTCCTTTTAAAGGCTGTTCATATGAAGACGCTTTTAAGTTTATTTTAAATCTAGACACTGTTCACAGGCGAACGCTTTAGACGCGGCACGTCCTGCGTTGTCCATGCAGATGTTAATGAACCCTAATGCAAGAATTCTTCCAATAAGTGGTCGGGAATTGGGACACAATCAACACTGGCATGAAGTGATGGGGACATCTTTCACCCGCAAATTACGCCAGTGGGGCTGCTGTGAGTACTGGCAGCTTGGGGACAGCAGCAACCTTCAACCCGTGTCATGACAACACCGGCCCTTGATGCCAAATAATCAGACCGGCCCACCGGGAATTCTCCCGGTCCTCCCTATGGCCAGTCCGGACCTGCCCCCACTAATTATTCTATAAACATTAGAGGTCGACCGATATGGCTTTTTCTCTGGCCGATGCCCATGCCGATATTTAGAAATCAGGGCAGCCGATGGCCGATATGTTTGGCCAATTTTCTATTTGTACATAATAATCAAAATTTTCTCATCATTAGCAGGTATTTTAAATGTAAAAATGTCACTATTTAAGCCAAAGTATTTAAAAAAATTATGACTGGTCTTTCTAAAGAGTTTTACAACCTCCTCTGCACCATGCATTTATCAGACACAGATATTACCTGACACTCTGCTGTCATCATCTTTGATCAGTTTTTTCCCATGGCTTTTATTGCTTTGTAGCATAAAATCCTTATTTGGTAGACCTGATGAATTATTTATTCATCATAAAGTTAACATAGTAAATGTCTATGTTTTTTTGTTTAGCCTGTTATTTAGGGCAAATCTTTCTAAACATTTTTGAAACACATTTATATCTTATTTCTGAGGTGCTATGAGTGACTGATTGTGCTGACAGTGATGTCTTGTGAGTTTAGTGATGGGACAGATCTGTTGTTTCAAACGTTCATTCAAACTAATCCGTTCAAAGGAGTCAGTTCGCAAATCGGACGCTGTTCTAATCCAGGCTGAGCAGCGCAAAACTGTAAACAAAGTGTTACTTTAACAACACGAAAAACATTTCCTTGGTGGATATGATTTGGTCTTCCGACCTTTCGCCATCGAGTCAATTTTGTTTTGAGTAATAAAAGCAGGGAGACAGTTTGAAGACAGAAAGTGTGCACACGCGGCTCTTCTCTCTCTATCACGCAAACAAAGATCATCATCACTCATTAATCACATGAAATGAGCCTGATCTTTGCACGAACAGTGCACCGCGAGACATAAGCCGTCGCGCTGTTATACTGGCTGCTTAATTCGCGATCCCTCCATTGTTTACTAAAGCTGTTTGTGAACAAGGCACGGCTGCGCACACACACGGGAGCGATCTGCTTGCAGCAAGAGGCAGCGTCACGAGTTCTACAACAGCGCTTAGGTGCCCGCAGATGTGCCTGCATATTAATCGGCCTAATTTTGCAGCTAAATCTGTCAAAGCCGATTTGTTAAGATATGCCAAAAATCTGCCAATTATTCGGCCGGCCGATAAATCGGTCGACCTCTAATATACATTAAACGTGTTTTGACCAATGGTGAATCTCATTTATCAAGTTGGTTTTGTGGCTTGTGTGCCTTAATATTAATACCATATGCAACCAAAGATTTACTAAAAGGGCACAAATGTATTTACAAGAACATAAAATTCCTCATTGCGGTGGCGAGGCTACATAACGGTCAGGGTGGCACTTGCCCATGCTGATTGAGGATTGTCCACTCAGATCAATCAATTTTGAGCCCAAATTGTATTTCAACTATTTCTGTGTGTGTGTGTGTGTGTGTGTGTGTGTGTGTGTGTGTGTGTGTGTATGTGTATGTAGCGTCATGGTAGGTGTGCCGTATATTTTCCTGCTTTTTTGTCATCTGCCAATCACACCCCTGATTATAATAGTACCACCCCTTAATCTTCACTATCCAACCATGTCACTGCCATTTTGTGCAGAGAGAGAGAGAGAAAAGAATTGACAGCACAATTAAATTTCAATTTCATCAAAAGTATCTTAATTTTTGTTGTGACGATTAATGAATGTTTTGCGGGTGTGGGAAGACATGAGGGTAAGTATTTAATGACAAAATGTTTATTCCTGGGTAATCAAACCTTTGACCCACTTTATTTTAACACCACAGGTCAGATGCTGAGATTGAGGAAAAACGACAGAATGCCATTGAACAGGTAAAACTTGTAGTATATAAACCTGTAGAATAAACTATGTGCAATAAAGGTACTTGATCAGTTTTGTTTCCGTTTTTGCAGTTTTTTACTAAAGGTGTCATTGTTCCTTCACCATGGGGACCCCCAACAGCTAAACAGCCAATACAGTTGCAAAATTATAAAAGTAAGTATAATTCTGGCGCTAATTTATTGCAATGAAAGCTTTTTTAGGTATTAAAGGGATAGTTCACCCAAAGAAAATCCTGTCATCTTTTTACTCTCATGTTGGTACAAACCTGTATGAATTTCTTTGTTCTGATAATAGGGATGGGTATTGTTTGGTTTTTTTCGATACCGGTGCCAAATCAATACTTTTAAAACGGTTCCGGTGCCTAAACGGTGCCTAAAGCGGTACTTTGAAAAAAGAGTCACAAAAAGATGGTAGATGAAAGTACAGCATAAAACACAATGAAAATTCTTATCTGTTTGTCATAATTTGTTTATTAATGATTTGCCTAAAGCACCATCATCTTTTAAGACCTGCATTCTTGATTTCTTCTTTATAAGATTTTTGATTTGTGAATTAAATAAAATCTTCTCAACACTCCACGTTGAGCTCAGAAAAATGTTCTATGATTGGTTGTTAATAATCTGTTCAATGATTGGTTAAAGCGGCTGCCGCTCACAAAATGATAAAGGGCGAGTTCTAATCGAAAGTGATCCTCCCTATTGTCCATTGTCTGCTACTGTATGTATTTACTGTTTACTCCTAACTGTTATTGTGAAGCGTACTTGAGCTATGGAAAGGCGCTATATAAATTAAACTTATTATTATTATTATTATTTCCTTCGAAGATCTTGATCTCTTGAACTCTAGAGAAAGTTGCGCATTTGTGTCTCATAGTGTGGGTAATTAAACACACTTGGCAAATAGAGCAATAAAATACAGCGTCTTTTTCTTTTTATTTGGATCGACTGTTCATGTGACGTCCTCTTCGTGAAGTGCCTTGACGCAAAACGGCATTTGGCATTCACCCCAAATATTTTCTCGGCTTGTGAAACCATTCACGTTTTGACGCTTTCTGCTTGTCTCCGATGAACTTGACACCCGTGACTGCCGCGGTCCATCTCAGGCCGATATCAGCCGAAGTACTAATAAAAACATTAGTGAGGTAATACGTTTTAGCAAATGAAGAAATGAAGAAATGTTACCATATTAGCAAAATAAGCTGCCGTCAGATCAATTGCGGCATTCACGCGCTCCTCAGAGGATCTCATTTTCTAAATTGTTCTTTAAAGTCAGAATATAAAAATAACCTGG